>NC_081813.1:3580000-3880000 GCF_030704535.1 Vitis vinifera
TGGGGAAGATGAGAGTGAGATTGTGGGAGGTGAGCAGAATCCTTACATGAAGATGGCTATGCAGTTCATGAAGTCCGGAGCTCGTGTTCGCAGGGCACATAATAAGAGACTCCCTCAATATTTAGAGAGAGGTGTGGATGTGAAGTTTACTGATGTTGCTGGACTTGGGAAGATAAGGCTTGAGCTTGAGGAGATTGTGAAATTTTTTACACATGGTGAAATGTATCGTAGGCGAGGAGTGAAAATACCAGGTTAGATTGTCCAATAAATTAATTTCATATTCTTAGTGTATTTTGGAGTAGAATGTGAAAATTTCAGCTCATATACTTTAGATAGTCATCAAATGTGTTTTGGTGTTAAAATTCTGACTATGAGAGATTTGAATTAAATCACATAATTTGTTTGGCATTTTACTTGAATGAATCATTGCATTCATATTATCCTTGGTAGGATCATTTACTCAAATGAATTCTTTCCTAATCAGATTTGAGAAGAGGTTCATGGGAAAACTGCTAGTTCGGTAGTTCTATTTCAAATGTTTTAGACTTTAACAAGATAGATCCTGTTTGCCTGTTGATGCCTAAAGATGGAGGGTAGCTAAGGTACACTCAAGAATTTCTCATAGAAGTGGATGATGGATGTAAAGCAAATATCACACTGTATAATCCCTCACACCTTTGAGTAATTACAGATATATATTCTTATGTCCTGCTTGAAATAGATGTTGGATAATCTACTTTGGTATTTTGTGATTTAGATTTATTTTACAAAACTCAATAAAGCTTTCTGTAAACTACTTGTTCAGCTACTTGTATACTTTTCTTCCCTTAACACCATTTAGGGTCATACCTTAAGTTAAATCATCATACCATCATGTCTTATCAGTCATGGCTGCTTTTCTTTTACCTTCCTACTGTGCTTGTAGCATCTTCAATCGCTTGGAGTAAACAAATTTCTTTGGTAGACATGACCAAACTATCCATTATGACTTCCTTTATATTGCCCTCAATTGATGCTACAGCTTCCTTTGATCTTGTCCTTCAAAGGTGGTGCATCACCTTCAAAGGAATGCATCCATATCTTAGTATGTTTCTTTCTTACTTATCAAAAAAAAAAAAAATCTTAGTATGCTTCTTTCTTGTCTTACCTGGTAACCTCACTCGTTCATCTCCAAATCTTAATGTTGGCTATCATCATTTTATCGCAATTACAACTTGACATTCTGTTTCAGAAAGTATGGTGTCCTATACACTTCATAGAATCTTTTTCCTTTTGTTTTTTATTTTATTTTTTTAACCACACAACACCTAAATAGTGTTGCCCCTCTTCATTCATCTTCCTGTAATCTTGTGGTTGATGCCAAGCTTACCATTGTAATGGATGCCTGATATATAGAGAACCAACAAAAAGTTTGCTTTATCTTTTTGCCCACTAGTTTTCACCTGTATTCCTACTTCTTACTTTATTGAAGTTATAATCCCTATATCCTGTTCCCATTCATGCTTAATTTTACAACTTTTTTATTTGAAGTATCTTGATATAATTAAAACTTGGAACTTATCCTTTTTCTAGTTATAATCTGTATATTTTTAATTGTTATTTTCTAAACCTCAACAACAACCAGCCTCTTTAAAACTTTCGTCTTTAAAGTTCCTATTTGCCTCAGTTGTACTTTGTATCTCCGATCTTCTGAGTTTTTTCTTTTGTCCTTTTATTTTCTTGTGGGTCTATATTTCCTTTCGCTAATAGGCATTAGTTTTAAATAGGCATTATGTACTGTTGTCTTTCTAATCATCATGGGATGTTGGCATGTGAGAGCGTTTATGTGAGAAAATTAAATTTGTTGGGCTGATTTTGGACAAATAATGAGTGTAAACAAAAACAGGGTGAGATTAATATATTTGTATGTGCATGTACTTATATCACTTTTTTTTATAATTTTAATTTAATTTTTAATTAATTTTTTATTTTTTTTGGGTTTGCAGTGAACCTTTATTTGTCACCACTGGAATTTGAACTTAGAATGCCCACATCTTCACCCCAACCCCTTACCTGTTAAGCCAGGCCTCAAGTTCCTTTAATTCTCAGTTTATTTGTGTTACATGGCCATTCATTCTGGCAACGCTCCATACATGGCTTATTTTTGGTTGAAATTTGTGTCTTATTTTATTTTGCTTTATCAGGGGGCATACTTCTTTGTGGCCCTCCAGGGGTGGGGAAGACTTTGCTCGCAAAAGCTGTGGCAGGTGAAGCAGGTGTGAACTTCTTCTCCATCTCTGCTTCTCAGTTTGTGGAAATATATGTTGGGGTTGGTGCTTCTCGTGTACGGGCACTTTACCAAGAAGCAAAGGAAAATGTAATTGTTCTTTTCAGCTGCTTCTTTGATTTCTCCTTTCTATTCTCAATTTCTCACGCATTCTGAAATAAACATCCATAACATAAGATTAGTTCTATTTGGTTGATGTTCAATTCCACTTAGTGATATGATTTCCAATGTCACCATCCTATGTTACCTTATTGCAGCACTCAGTACAGACTGTTGAATAAGCTTTTTCTTCTTGTAGGTTTCCTGCTTTTCAATCGAGAATAGTTTTTTGTTTTGCAAAATTAATGTTCTACCTCTTTTCCTATTTTTCCCATTTCTCATTTAACTTGGCTGCTTTCTTCAAGTTCTCAGATGTTTTTTCTGGAGGACAAATTTTGACATAAAAATTATCATGTTGATTTGCTAGGCTCCATCTGTTGTCTTCATTGATGAGCTGGATGCTGTTGGCAGGGAGCGTGGTTTGATCAAGGGATCTGGCGGACAAGAACGTGATGCTACTCTTAATCAGGTTGGCTTGGTCAAATTCAACTTCTATGATTTTTGTACTACCAGTATTTCTTTCATTTAAAGAAGTTTCAAGTTGAGCATTTATGTTCAATGTTGTGATGTTCTTCAGCTTCTTGTTTGTTTGGATGGATTTGAAGGGAGAGGAAACGTGATTACTATTGCCTCCACAAATAGACCGGATATTTTGGATCCAGCACTTGTGAGACCAGGACGGTTTGATCGAAAAATTTATATTCCTAAGCCTGGCATAATAGGACGCATTGAAATTCTGAAGGTCATCTTTTGTCATTAATAAGTCTGTGTAATGCATCTTGCCATGGTTTATATGGGTATTGCAAGACTTCCATTTTGTAATTTCTCCTTATGTAGTTTCAAGCCCTTGTATGATATATTTTGTTATGTTGCTTCTTTTTCCTGGTTATAGGTTCATGCTAGAAAGAAGCCAATGGCTGAGGATGTGGACTATATGGCAGTTGGTAGTATGACTGATGGAATGGTCGGTGCAGAGCTAGCCAACATTATTGAGATTGCTGCCATTAACATGATGCGTGATGGAAGGAGTGAGGTAATACTTTTATTTTATTTTATCAATAAGTAATATATGTATTGTAAAAGAGGTGCTAAAGAAGCGACTCAAAGAGTTACAGCAAAGAAACACTCACCCCCTTTACAAAAGGACCCAAGATACTAGGAAAGCACAAAAAACCCTCTCCCTTAACGCATACACACCCATTCTATAAAATCTATTAAGATCGAAGGACCATCTTTTATCCACAATTTGGTTTTCGACCATAGTAAATATACAAAAGAAATTTTCAGCTTTTGAATGGATAGCACACCGTCCTCAAAAGCAATAGAATTCCTAGCCTACCAAATAACCCAAAATAAGCATAATGGTCCCATGAGCCACGCCACCTTCCTCTTCTTGCCCACAAAAGAGCCTCTCCAACCTGTTAGAGTTTCCTTAACCAACTGTTGAAAAACCCAAGAAACTCCAAAAAAAGAGAGGAACAACGTCCACACCTCCCTTGTTCTTTCACAATGAAGGAGGAGGTGGTCAATCGACTTCCCGCACTTTTGGCATAGAGAACACCTATTTGCCAAAGCCCAACCCCTCTTTTCCAAATGGTCCAAGGTTAAAACTCTACCCCACGAAGCCTCCCACGCAAAGAAGCTTATCTTGGGCTGAGCACAAGACATCCAAATAAACTTTGAAGGGAAAAAAGCAGAAGACATCGGCTGCAACGCCCTATACAAGGATTTTACCGAAAAAATCCCATCCTTTGATTCCACTCATCTCACCCTATCCTCCTCGTCCACCCTCACCATCTTCCCTTCCAAGTAACAAAGTAACCTTCCCACTTCTTCCATCTCCCAATCATTAAATAGCCTATTGAAAGTAGGAGTCCAACTTCCCCTCCTTTCCCCCTCGGTTGTCTGAACTTCATTTACCCAAGCCTCTTTTGACATTGCTAAGGCAAATAATGAAGGGAAAGTCTCGCTTAAAGGGATGGTTCCACACCACTTATCTTTCCAAAAACTCACATTCTTACCATCCCCCACCTCAAAGCCAAAAAAAGGGGTTACAAGCTTTCCCACCTTATTTATAGCTTTCCACAAACCAACACCATAGGCCTCCCTAGTCTCACAAGATCTCCATCCTCCTCTTTCCTCCCCGTACTTCCTTCTAATCACCTGATTCCAAAGGGCCTTTTTTTTGTTTGCAAAGCATCATGCCCACTTGCCAAGGAGAGCCTTATTGAACGAACCAAGGCTTTTAACCCCCAAGCCACCTTTACTTTTGTCTTCGCACACAATCGGCCACCTTACTAAGTGAGGTTTTTGCTCAAGAGCACCACCTCCCCACAGAAAATCCCTTTGAATCTTTTCCAATCTCATCCTAACTGCCCTAGGTAATTAGAAGATGGACATGAAGTATATCGGTAGGTTGGATAGAGTACTCCGAATTAAGGTAATCCTCCCCCCTTTTGATATGTACTACCACTTCCACATAGCCAATTTCTTTCAAAATCTTTCCTCTATTCCATCCCATACACCAATAGATTTAAAAGGAGCACCCAAATTTATTCCTAGATAGATGGAGGGCAAAATTCCCACTTTATATCCAAATTCATCAGCTAACTCTCCTATATTTTCAGCAGTTTGGGGTAAAATTTCCACTATAGATATGCTAATGAGGAGGGGTTGGTCTATGGCTAATAGATGCAACCTGTGCAAAGAAAATGAGGAAACGGCGAACCACATCCTAATTCATTGTGGTAAGACAAGGGATCTTTGGAACTTGTTGTTTTCTTCTTTTGGGGTGGTGTGGGTGCTCCCGGATTCCGTGAGAAATTTGCTTCTTGAGTGGAAAATGAAAGGCATGGGGAAGAAAAGGAGTGTAGTTTATAAAATGGCGCCTATTTGTCTGTTTTGGTGTATTTGGGGAGAGCGAAATCGAAGAACCTTCCTAGAGGAAGAGATGTCAAATACGAGCTTGAGGAAACTTTTTCTTCGGTCCCTGCTTGAATGGTCTCAACAATTTGTGGACTTGGACTTGGACTATCTCTCTTTTCGGAATTTGTTGGGTGATAGGGTTATTGTTTAGCTAATCCTTATTAGACTTTATCTTGCTCTTGTTGCCTTGTTTTGGGCCTTCTTTGTATACAGCCTGTGTACATAGGGAGCGTCCCCTGTTTTCTAGCGTTTTTTAATCTATTGGTTCTCTTTGTCTATCAAAAAAAAAAAAAATATTTTCAACTCTACCAACTGGGATCAACTCACTTTTTTCCAGATTCGCTTTTAACCCTGACAAAGCCTCAAACCACACTAACAACCAACACAAGTGTGTCAACTGATCCTCTTTAGCTTCACAAAAAATCAACGTGTCATCAACAAACAATAAATGTGAGATCTGGACCCCTTCACCTCTTTTTCTCCGAACCATATAAGGCGTCAAAAAACCTCCACCAATTGCCCTTTTCATCAAACAGCTAAAAGCCTTCATCACTATTACAAATAAATAAGGCGAGAGTGGGTCTCCTTGCCTTAAGCCCCTTGAGCTTTGGGAAAAACCTGTTGGGCTACCATTCACCAAGACTAAAAATTTGACAGTGGATAAACACCACTTTATCCAACTACACCACCTTCCTCCAAATCCCATTTTCCCCAAAACCGCTAACAGAAACGACCAATCCACATGGTCATAAGCTTTCTCAAAGTCTAATTTGCACAAAATTGCCCCTTTATTACTTTTCAAAATGGAATCTATTGCCTCATTAGCGATCAACATTGCGTCCATAATCTGCCGCCCTTCCATAAAAGTATTTTCAGACAATGATATCACTTTGGCTAACACTTCTTTTAATCTGTTAGCCAATACCTTAGCTAACCATTTGTAAAGCCCTCCCACCAAGCTTATTGGCCTAAAGTCCTTCAAGTCCTCAGCCCCCCCTTTCTTAGGAATCAAAACTAAGAAGGTTGCATTTAGGCTTCTAACAAATCTCCCCGTCTCATGAAACTGTCTGAACAAATTCATAACCTTTTCCTTTACAAACTCCCAAGCAAACTGCCAAAAGGCCATTGAGATACCATTTAGGCCTGGCGCTTTCTCTCCGCAACAGCCTTCCAACGCTTCAAAAACCTCCTCCTCTGAGAAGGGCTTCTCCAGCCTCTCCACATCCAACTTTTCCAGCCTCTCAAATTTAACCCATCTATACTAAGCTTCCATTCACTAGGATCTGTCAACAGTCCTTGGAAAGTTCTGCTCACCTCCTCTTTGATTTCACTTTCCTTAGTTAAACACCTCCCATGCACCTTTATTCTATTAAGCTGATTCCTCCTTCTGTGAGCATTTGCCATTTGATGAAAAAATTTGGTGTTTCTATCCCCCTCTTTCAGCCAGATTTCCCTAGACTTTTGCCTCCAAGATGCTTCTTCTAATAAGGCCCACTTCTTATATAACTCCCTTGCCTCCTTCCTAGCCTCTTTTTCTTCCATTGACAAGGAACAAACCGTCTCTTCCTTATCCCAATAATCTATTAAATTCCACGCATTCTGCTTCTTGGAATCAATCTACCCAAAAACCTCTTTATTCCAACTTCTCAATAACGGTTTTAAAGCCTTCAATTTTTCAGTCAAAATAAAGCTAGTTGATCTGCTCACTTGAATCCCCTCCCACCACTGTCTTAGCACCTCTTTAAAGCCATCCTCCTTTAGCCACATATTCTCAAATCTAAAGGGTGTTGGCCTTCTTCTCATTCCTCCCCCATCCAGAAGAATCGGAGAGTGATCAGAAACCGACTTAGCCAATACGACTTGGATGGCCTCCTGAAAATGAACTTTCCAATCCTCAGAAATAAGGAATCTATCAATTCTTGACTTAGATCGATTATTGAGACCTACACACCACGTGAACATCCCCCACCCCCCTGAAGAGGCAAGTCCCTTAGATCTAACTCCTCAACCACCTTTGAGAATCTCTTCATCGCCTGGGACATACGGCCTCCTTTGCTCCTCAGAAGGGAATCTAATCATGTTGAAATCTCCTACTACACATCATGGTTCATTCCATAACCCTCTAATTGCCCCCATCTCACTCCAAAAACCTTCTCTCTCCACTTTCATTGTAGGCCCATAAACTCCTGAAAAACACCAACAGAACCCATCCTCGCAGTTCTTAAATCGACAAGAAATTGTAAATTTGCCCACCTCCATCTCCATTAATTGCATCACCCTATTATCCCAAAACACCAAATCCCCCGCTGCCCCCCTGGAGTTTAAAGCCCCCCACTCCAAGCATCTTCCAACCCCGAGGCTTTTTACAAATCCATTAGACATCTCCTGGATTTTTGTTTCTTGGAGACACACTAAGTCCACTTTCTGTGATTTAATCACATCCTTTATCAATTTTCTCTTGCCTCTGTCATTTGATCCCCTTACATTCCACGATAGAATTCTAAGCTTCATCTAATAGACTCTTGATGGCCCCGATCCCCTTCTATTCCTCCATAATTCACCGACCACTCAAGCTTCTTCAACTCATGGTCAAATCTCGAAAGTCTCTGACCTTTCCTCTTTTTTCCGATGACCCTCTCATAACAATCCCTTCTTTCCCTCATTCTGTTGAGGAGTTTCAAGATCTCACTTTCAAAGGCCTCCGAAGGAGTGAGGTAATACTTAAATCTTGCAGATGAATGAACTTTATTTATTTCTCATAATGTTCCTAGTGTCTTCATAAAGACAAGAAGGCAAATCTTACTATGGAAAAAAAAAAAAAAACTGAAAAGAAAAGAAAAAAGACAACAGTCCTATAAATAGGAACTTAAATGATGAATATTCTACAATATGCTGGAAGGAGTTAAACTTGCAATAAATCTTAATGTGGAGGCAATTTGTAAGAGTTCCTGAACAAAAACCTTAGTTGAGCTATTGGTTTCACCATCTTATGTCTCTTGTAGAAAAAAATTTAATCTTCAAAACATGCTTCTTTGTCTAGTGTATTTCTAAGACATCTGTGTACAAGGTATTAATTAATCAATTTATTCATTTTTATTTATTTATTTACGTTGAAAATATATTTCTTAGCAAGTATAATTTGTATCAACCTTTTTTTTCAACATTATTCTTGTTGTGTCTTTTGGCACGGTTAGAACAGGCCTCTGCTTTGCTGTGTCTTGTTTTAGAGCCAGGAGCTAATATCTACCTTAAAGATTTTTAACTATGATTCTCATGTAAGTTAAACAGATTATTGAAATTTGCATACCATTCATTTATGATCATCTAATTTTGGGAAACATTTTCTATCTTAGCCCTAGTTTTGAAATACAAGACCTTAAGACTATGATTAGATGCATACCAGTCACTGATTGGCTGCAACTCAGAGGATTGCCTATGTCAAAATCAGAATGATCAGATGGCTTTTAACCATCTGGTTTCCAGTCTTCACTTTCTTTCTCATCTATCACAAATGAACATGATTTAATCAGATGACTGATAGTTGCTTTATACCCTAATTTCTAACTGGAATCTTTTAGGTAAAAACTCTTAATTGTTGGGTTCCATGTTCCATGTCTAGTTATGAGATGCTATGGGGTTCTGGTTGTTAGGTTCAGAACTTTTCTTCTTGTTATTAATTGCATTGTTAATTAACTGTCTCTGGCTTGCCCCTTTTTTTTCCTTTTTGTGCGCTTGTGCAGATTACAACCGATGACTTATTACAAGCGGCACAAATAGAAGAAAGAGGAATGCTGGATAGAAAGGAGAGAAGCCCTGAGATGTGGAAGCGAGTAGCTATTAATGAAGCAGCAATGGCTGTAGTAGCTGTGAACTTTCCTGATCTAAAAAATATTGAGTTTGTATGGTTCTCACATTAACTATATGCTTTAATTCATTTACTTGCATATTTTGTCTCAATTTTGGCCACAGGCACACTATCATTTTATTTTGTTGAAGTGGTTTTTGGTATTTAAAAATTGTTGTATATTTGAAGAATATTTAACACTTAGACTGAATTATACCCATGTTAAAGTCTTATCTTAGTATTAGACCTGCAAAGGAATATAGTTGACTCATTCTTTTCTCTTAATGCTTCTTATTCTCTTAAATGCCTTTCTACATCACATTGCTCAGTGAAGATGTCTAGACTCTTTGGCCAGTTAGTTTAGAACTTCTGCATGCTGGAATGGATATTGCTGTTATATATTCCTTGATTATTTAGGCATATTTTCCATGGTTATAATCATTATAATACTGTTTAGTTGGATATTTGGACTGCGAGATTAGGTAGACAACTATCAATGAACTCCATGAAGATCTGAGAGATGATTAGGAAAATCTTTTAAACATATGGAACCTTGTCATTTCTGCCAGTCTCTGCCTTTACTTCTTAAAATAGTTTTATTGATGCATTTCTCTTGGTACAAAGCCTTGCACTTTTCTTTTTGTATTCCATGCTTGTCACAAGGGTCTTATATATTGATATTATTGGATGTGCTGCCCCCAGCAATGAAATAAATTGCACATAAATGTTGACAAAACATTCAAATTTCAGGGATGCTAACAAAAAGGAAGTATATATGTAGAAGTCTGACAAATTACTTAAGGAGGCTATGTGCTATATTTGAGAGGGAACTTTAAGTTGTGAAGTTTTCACCATTCTAGTTCCTTTTTATAACTTGATGAATTATTAAAGAATAAAGGTGAGTTACAAGTACATAAGATCTATGAAAGGTGGGAGAATTAGAAGCCAAAGGAAACATACTTATCTAGCAAAACCTTAGGGCCTTGGTTGGCATAAATGGTTCACAACATGCAGCAGAAAGCATTCCTTGTGTCTTGTACTTTATACCATGAAGTTTTAACCCTAACCCTCAACATAAGCCTTGTCACCTTAACCATGATTGAAAGACTGCAATCAATATTGTACAACCCCAAGTGATATGATCTGGCTCTCTACCCTACACCACTTAAATATGACCTTTTTGTTCATATATACTGATAGGCATATATTAAATATAACTTCATTACCCATGACCAGTTGCTGCAAAAGTAGTGAGGGATATGTTTCTAGTTGACAGCTTTGCAAAGACATGGTTCAAGTTGACAGCTTTGCTAAAGAACAATAGTGAGGTAGTGAAAAGACATTTTGACCTAGTTTTAAATTGAAAATATGGTCCTAGATGTAGAAGATTTGTAAAGCAGGTTTCATGTACTCACCTCTAAATCGTTAGTATAAGACTATAAAAGGTGAATCAAGTTCAATTGTGTCTCCTTGATTCAAAGTCTCAAAGTAGAAGTAGAAACAGCAAATAAAATGATTTAACATAAAGAAAATTATTTGGATCTGGTTTGAAAAACTACATTATTTTTTATCTGTATTTTTTAAATAAAATCTCAATTTAGTGTATGAAGGGCATACTGAAGATGAGTATCATGGTGTCTTTGGCACCTTGTCTGTATCTTATGTATTAAGGTATCTTAAAAGATTAACACTTTCTGATTGTCCTTTTGGTCCATTTCCCTCGACCTTGGTCCTCCAGGTATAAACTTCCTAATGCATTTAATTACACTAACAGGGATCAATTATTCTTGAGAAACTGCATTGCAAGTAACACTTTGTTTGAAATATTGGCTTTTATTTGGTTAGGTGCTCCAAAATTTACCTCATTAGCTTTGGCTTTATGGTTCCTAGAAATCATTTTTACCTGACATTACATTGTGCATCCTAAATCATTTTATGGTAACAACACATCTTACTAGAATTACTTTCATTAGGTCACAATTTCTCCCAGAGCTGGCAGGGAATTGGGTTACGTTCGGATGAAAATGGATCACATCAAGTTTAAGGAAGGAATGCTTAGGTATGGCCTTTTCACATCCATAATTCTTTGTTCATTCTTTTGGACATGTTATAAGATTATGCTTACCAAGAAAGTCAAGATTGTCAAAAGTAATTATTAATAATAACCGGTTATGGTCATACAATACTGTACTGACCTTAGAAGGAAATGTTTCTAAAATTAGTGCTTTTGCATTTAGTACTTCAATTATTTGTGATGCATTAGTGGCTATTTTGAAATTTCAACCTCTGTTTTTTTCCTTCATTTTCCTGGTCTTATGCAGTCGGCAATCCCTCCTGGATCATATCACTGTTCAACTAGCACCGCGTGCTGCTGATGAGATTTGGTATGGTGAAGATCAGGTGAGGAGACAATTTTTATACAAATGTATAATGTCTTTCATATTCCTCAAAGGGAGATTATTGTGCAGAAAATAGTAATTGTTTGGCAAGAATCAGGCTTTCCATTTTTTTGGACCCCTCCTATGTTGAATAATTGGACCATTTTCTCAAGTAAAGCTAGAAACTTGGTAGCAAATATTTTGAAGAAATTAAAAAATCTGTCGATTGTTGGGAGGGATTATTTCAAATACTCTTGTTTTGATTTTGACATGTGATCATTCTTGCTCTGAAGAACTAGTGCTTTATTATTCTCTTTGTTCATTCTAACATCATTAGTTGGATTCTGCTTGTTTTTGAGATATGATCAATATGTGGTTTGTCATGGGTGTTGAACATTGTTGTTTCTCAGAAGACATAACATAGGTGTTTGGAGTTGTAGCATCTTGTTCTGTTCTGGTTATGTTAGTCTAAGCTGGTGCACTTGAAATGTCCCTAATATGTGTTGAAATATTCCAGTTGAGTACCATATGGGCTGAAACAGCAGATAATGCTAGATCAGCAGCAAGGACCTTTGTTCTTGGTGGCCTTTCTGAGAAACATCAAGGGTTATCTAGCTTCTGGGTCGCAGATCGAATTAATGTATGTCACTTCCAACTTTGACCTGCAATTTTTTTAGTTCTATTGCTGAAATTTTGAAGTTGATAAATGGCAGCACTATTTCCTCTCCATTCTTTACTTAAACTCCACTCTGTATGTTTGTATAATTCTCTGTAATTCACAAACTGGAGAGCTAGAAGCAAAAGTGGGAAAAATATGGAAATTCCCTTGAACTTTTGAATTTTCTGATGCTGTTGAAAAATCCAGGAAAAAAAAAAAATTCTTGTTTCTTTTTTGATAAGCAAAAAAGAAAAAACGAGTCTTGTTTCTTCTATCAAAAAATCTTGTTTCTTTTCTGATGAGCCAAAAAGAAAAAAGAATCTTGTTTCTACTATCAATTACCAATTGTGGCCATGGTTACATATGCTGCACTTTATGATGTACATTTCTGTCATCAGGATATTGATTTGGAGGCATTGCGGATCTTAGAAGTTTGTTATGAACGTGCAAAAGAGGTATATTATATTACGCAGAAGAAACATGTAATTGCAACTTTTTGTATTCTTCCTCCATACAAATCAATATTTCCCTTTTCAGATCCTGAAGCAGAATCGAAAACTCATGGATGCTGTGGTTGATGAACTTGTCCAGAAGAAAAGTCTGACCAAGCAAGAATTTTTTCGCCTAGTTGAGGTGCATGGCTCTCTTAAACCTATGCCACCTAATATTCTTGATATCAGGGCTGCCAAGCGTATACAATTCCAAGAAAGGATGATGAGCCAGAGAGAGGCAGCAGTAGGGAAGAACATTTGAGCACAGTACCAAGAGAACTATCTGACAGGTGCTTAAACTTTTGGTCTTTGTATTTTCTTATCTTCTGTTTAAGGTTTACCAAGTTTTGATATTGTTTAGCTAATTCAATCTGTAGGGATACTGACCTAGAATCTTGTGCATGGGTCAAAACATTTGTTTTCGTGCTTGGTAATGTGCAAACCTCATTTCAGGTCTTTCATTGTCTATTTTATTCAGGGTTCATATCCATCTTGGCAAAACTTTATCATGTGGACTTCAAGTCATGTTTCCCTGCCCCATTCATTGGGCATTGCAGATAGTATTCATAATTTCACCTTTGTGGGATCAGCTCATCACTGGGAGAGGAAACACTATTTTCTTCCTCTCCTGGCATGTATTGTAAAAGATAGAAAACAGAACCAGGTGTAAGGGAAATCTGAAATACAGATTTCCAGTTTATTCTTGCCAACCCTTGCAAGTTTTACCTGTTAACCTAATCATTGCGACTTACCTCTCTGTCGCTTCTTTTTTATTTGATCATGGCAGCCTAAAATCTCTCTATGTTAGTATGTATTTTGTCACGTTGAAGGTGTAATGGATGTTTTCGTTTCTCACAAGGATTTATGTATGCTTTTGGCTGATATGTTTGCAGCATGGTTAGCACCATAAACTGAGACCTGGTGTTTTTCGCACAAAGCAGAGTCAACATGTTAAACAAGACCTGGCAAATTAATTTAGTTCTGAAGGAAGAATACAGCTTGATACTGAGGAAGCCGGGCCATCGCTGCCAAATAAAACTCATTCACAGTGTGGGCATAAGTTGGTGGTCATCTAAATGCGATTTGATTCAGAATTCAATTCTGCTCTGCCCTAATCATAACAATTGGGCACTGAGGTTTTGTTGTTATATTACACAGTTTCAATTGATTTCATATGAGGAACACGGGTTATATGTGGTATGTTGTTTCAATCTTCACATGATATGCCAATTTTGAACTGATTGGGTTTCCTTAGCTTCTTGAATGGAATGGTGAAAACAAATTAGGTCATTATGATATGTTTATGCTTCAATTAAACCCTCGGAGATGAGAGGAGCTGTATCTTTGTGATGTTTGGGTGATAAAAAAGGGTTAGGTGGTAGATGTATTATGGAAATTAATTATGTTTCTACAAGGGAAAGAGCCAAAAATTATATGCCATGGTACAAGTTTCACTGATGCAATTTCAAAGACTTTTTCCCGTTATCTTTTGAGTAATCTTGAGTCGTGGGAAGATTAGTCATCTTTTGAGTCACTTGTTATTTCCCTAATTGCATGAGCCTGGCGCCATATCAGAAGTTCACCTCCTAAAATCAAATCCAAAACTGCATGTCCTTGGACGACATCCACACTTTAACGGTCCATTTAACTACCAAAATAACTGCCACGTCGATCCACATCCACTTCTGTAACCACCCACGTTCCAAATTTTCAAAAACCCATATTCCTATATACTCCCATTTGCTTGGATCACACATCACTTGTGGCACACTTCCACTGCACAGACTTGCTTCAACCTTTCTTCCAAGAGAAAAAAAGAAAATGAAGAACACCAACATGGTTTCTTCCTTAGGTGTTCTGTTCACCGCTTTGATCGTCCTCGTTGCCATGAACTCTTCGGCCGGAGCTGCGACGGAGTTCCGGGTCGGAGACGCTGATGGCTGGCGAAAGCCCGGTGTGAACGAGACTGCAATGTATGAGCAGTGGGCTAAAAGGAACAGATTTCAAGTCGGAGATTCTCTCTGTGAGTTTGTGAAAATATGGGTTGCCTTCTCTTTCTTTTTGTTATAGCTAGGGTAACCAGTGGTAGTTCTCTGATGCTTGGTGATCCTTTCCTGATTCTTTGTACAGCTTTTGAATACAAGAATGATTCAGTTCTTGTAGTGGATAAATGGGACTTCTACCACTGCAACAGCTCCAGCCCCATCTCTTCATTCAAGAACGGGAAGAGTGTTATCAAACTAGAAAGGCCAGGTTCCTTCTACTTCATAAGCGGAGATCCTGAGCATTGCAAGAGCGGCCAGCGATTGGTCATAAGCGTCATGGCTCTGCACCCAATCTCACAGTCTCCTCCGGCCATTGCCTTACCGCCCGGAAATTATTTTCCAATTTCTCCTTCACCATCTCCGCTCTCAAGCTCTGGAGTGCTAGTTTCTGCAACACTGGTCCCTTTGTTAATGGCTTTTATTGCCAACCTTGTGGGTTTGGTATAAGCGTACTTAGTTTTTCTGTGCTAATTGTATTGCATTTCGAGTTCTGGGATGATCTTCTGCATTTGAGTTGCTGATTATATTTGAAAACATTGTTTGTTTAATAGATCATTTATATATATTATAGTTATGATTTGGAGTTGTTAATTAAGTTTGATGATCATGTAGGCCTTGGCCTGTTAATTTTTATGGTTAACAAGCACTCAGTTTGTTCTACAATAGCTGTATATGATTTTGGTTGTTTCCCGAGAAAATAATTGAAAGATTTCTCTCTCCTATTAAAGGTCTCTGGACAACTTTGTTTCTTTTTCTTTTTTTTTTCCCAGACTTTTTTCTGTGAGTTAATCGACTCTTATTTATTTCTTCAACCTCATACCAATCAATGTAACACTCAAGGAAACAATTTGTACCTAGGAATTCTTACTTTCATTGGGACCCCATTTGTATCCATGAAGGATCGACCCAATTCCTCAACAATTTCTGTGACTTTTCTCAAAATGTTTACATCATATAGAGCATTAAAAAAAGGAAAAAAAAAATATATACAGTACCTGTATTTGGATATTGAAAAAACTAGAGAGAAAATAGAGGGAAAGAAAAAAAAAATAAAAATGTAAAATAAATTTAGAATTAATAAATTATATTTTCATGTTTTTTTTCAATAATTTTTTTAATGATTCTAATTCTATTTGATTTTCTTACTTATTTTTCACTCGAAGAAAACCTAATATATTGCTAAAAAGAAATTTAAAATCTCTTTTTTCATTGTCTAATTTAATGTGAAAAATATATATCTAAAACAAATATAATGAAAGATAAACATACATTTTATTCAAAAACAAAGTTTTCAACGCATCTCATATATATATATATATATATATAGGAACTCCTTGAATTCGTTGAGCATTTCCTATGAAAGCCATGAGCACCATCACCAACATTAGCTTCATCTCTGATGCATTCACACAAACAGAAGATAAAGAAATTAAGAATGAAAGGAAATTTGTTAAAATTTTGAAGGGTTAGCTTCTCTCAACACAACTCTCAAGTTGGTAACAAAAGGGCTTAAATAAGTAAGGAGATAAATTCCGTATTGGTATTTTCTTTATCGACCTAAATAACTTGAAATCAATTCTTATCAACCTAAACAACTTGAAAGCAATTCTTATCATCCTCCACGGAATAGTTAGAAACTAGCAAGGAGATGGAGTCCTTATTGGTCTCTTCCTCATCAACCTAAATAATTTGGAAGGAATTCCTATAAACCTAAACAACTTGAAAGCAATTCTTATCAACCTCCACAACTTGAAACTAATCATTATCAACCTAAACAATTCCAAGAAAAATGGAAATTGAAGTAAAGCAAATAAAAGACCGAACCATGCATGCAATATTTCCCTCCCCCTTAAAGTAGTCACCTTTTCCCTAAGGTGAAATTTTGGGAACCTTTCTCTAAGAGTATCTTGTGCTACCCATGTCACCTTGTCCCTAAGGTGAAATTTTGGGAACTTTTCTCCTAAGAATATCTTGTGCTTCCCACATAGCTTCTATTGGTGATAACCCTTGCTAATGAAGTACTAGAATTGCTTGTCTTCCTTTGTGACAACATTGACCCAAAATAGCTTGAGGGGGTAGGTGCTAGAGAATCATTTGAGTTGATCTTTGGAAGATTTGGCAACATAGAGTGGCACTCTCCAATCTTTTTCTTTAATTGTGAGACATGAAAAATAGGATGGGGGCCTAAAATAGAAGTTAGTTTTAAACGATAAGTGACCTTACAAATATTTTCATGTACCTCAAATGGGCCATAGTAACGAGCTAAGAGGATAACATTTTTTCTCATGGAAATTGATGTTTGATGATATAGTTGCAGCCTAAGATAAGCATAATCCCCTACCTAAAACTCTCTTTGTGTGCTTGGACTCATACAATCTTTTCATCCAAGCTTGAGCTTATGCAATGCATTCATAGAGTTCTTTAAGGACTCAATCTCGAGAAATCAACTTATGTTCAATAGCTTCCAACTTTGCATTCCCTAGAATATAATTAATTAGTCATGGAATTTATGCATTAAAGCAAGCATCCCATCCATGGAACAAACATTTCTATTAGGTAAAGACTTTTGACTTTGATCAAAATAAGAATGAACCTTGTGTGCATAAGGTGTAGGGAAACATGGTGCTCTTCATGATCTTATAAGTTGATGACATTTTACTCATTGGTAATCATCTATGGTTATTGCCATTAATCAAAATCTGGTTGTCTACTTAGTTCTAGATGAAATATCTAAGAGAAACATATTCCTAGGAATAAGGTCCTAAGAGACCACAAGAATAGGAAATCGACGTTGTCTCAAGCCACCTATATTAGCAAACTTTTATTTAAATATGTGATGCAAGATTCCAAGAAGGGCTTGCCGTCTTTCAAACATGGAATTCCTCTTTCCTAGGATCAGTGTCCTAAAACACTTGAGGAGAAAGAGTGCATGCAAACGGTACCTTATGCATCTATCGTGGGTGGCCTTTTGTATGCGATGTTATGTATTAGATCGGATATTTGCTTTATAGTAGGCATGGTGAGTAAATATTAATCAAATCATTAGAAAGTTGTTAAGCATAAACTTAAGTATCTTATGAGAATGAGGGATTATATACTTGTGTTCCAAAGTGACGAGCTAGTACCCAAAGGGTACATATATATAGACTTTTAGTCTGATAAGGATTCTCATAAGTCTATTTTTGGTTTTGTATTTACTTTTGGTGGTACGACTCTTAATTGGAAAAGTGTGAAGCAATCTTGCATTATTGACTCCACTATGGAGATGAATATGTTGCAGCTTTTGAAGCAGTAAAAGAAGTCATTTGGCTTAGAAAGTTCCTCATGGGACTTAAGAGGGAAATACCTTTAGCTCTACAATGTATGATATTGTTTTGTGAAAACATAAGAGTTGTGACATAGTCTAAAGAACCAAGAAACCATCAGAAGGGTAAGTATATTGTGAGAAAGTACCACTTCATTTATGAGATAGTTCAAATGGGTGATATAATGGTTGAGAAGATACCTTCTGCAAAAAAACTCGACGGATCCCTTCTATAGTAAACTTAACGAATCCCTACACCAAGACATTCATAGGGTGAGTCTTTGATGGTCATAAGGATAACATAGGTGTCAAATGTGTAGCTAGTTTACTTTAGTGGTATGATGCTTTGATGGCTAGTAGGAGATTATTAGGATGGAGCCCTTAAAATCATGTCACGAGGTAACAAATTTAAATTTTATTAATTATTCATTAAATAAAATTCTAGTACACTTTAATCTATCCTTATTTCATGCATTGTACTATATGAGCATTTGGGCTTGTATCTCTTGCATTGTTTATGAATTAGGTGCATTAGAAATTGCATGAAAGATCTAAATTATAGGTTCCTTGCAAGAAGGTGACTCATTCATAGCCACTTCGTGGGCTTAGGCAACCTATTTGAAGCTATGGTGCACTACCTCCTAATTGGAGAGATGACTAATCTTGGCCATTGGGAAGGGTTTCCCATAGTAAGTACACAGTGTGTTTTTTCTTATGTTTCTAGTATCTAGATGCCCTAGGAAGTGGTCCATGCACCTAACCTGATCTTAGGATAGAGAACAAAGTGATCCAGAATTCCCTACAACTATTTTAATGTTTTTGTTAAGAAATAGCTATGTTCATAATATGGGTAGATACAAGTTTGATTTGGATATCTTTATTATGTCTTCTATTCTCAAAATCATGTGCTATGCTCATGAATTATTCTAAATAGATAAACATTTATTTATGATTAAATAGTTCTTTTAACTAGAAAATTGTGATATGCAATCTATGAAAGATAGTTATTTATTGTTCTTTTTTAGTATTGTCAAACCTCATTTGGGAAGAGAATATTGTTGCCCAAACCATCACCTCTCATATCCAAATATCCTTACTCCCATGGAATCTTTAAGTCTAGAGGAATTATTTTTGTGCACTTGTTTGTTATATGTGATTGAGTTGTTTGGTTAGTTTGTATATACAATGCATTGATACCTTTACATCGTTTAAATGAGTTTTGTATGTTTAAGGACTTTCTTTTTTCATCGTAGGTGCAATTTGAAGAAGCTAACCTATGAGAAAAGGAAAGTTAAATTGATAGAAAGATAAATTAAATGCTCTTAACTTAGTAGCCATTGAAAGATATTCTTTTATTAGTCTCTTTGTATTTGTTCTCTTTCACTCTAAAATAGCTATGTGATGCAATGTGCACAATTAATTGGTCTAGTGACCAAGGAAAATGATTGTACACATCCTAATGTTGTACTTTATCAACAAATTCAGTACTATAAAATTTGTAGAAATATCTTTGGCTTTTGATGTATCCTTATATTTTTTAAACTAAATTAAGCATTTCTTATCATTTATAATAGCATTGATCCATAAATATTTACTATTTGTCTACAATGATTGGCTCACGGGCATCACATTTTAGACATGTACTAGTAGATTTAAAAACACAAACATTTTTCTTTGTTTTGGAAGAATAACATAATTGAGTGATTTGACCAAATATGTTTAGGCACCTAGTAAGACCAACTTTCCTACGTTTGACAGTCCTTACAGAGAATGGTTTTCTTGACCATTTGTATCCTTGGATTGAGAAGAAGCCAATTCCTTGACAATTTTCTTATGACTTTCTCAACATGCTTAGATAATTTTAAGTATTTAAAGAAAAAACAACAATAATTGGTTTTTGAAAGAACATGAGAGAAAATTGAGGGAAAGGAAAATAAAATAAAAAATAAATTTAGAATTAATAAATTATTATTATTTTTTATATTTTATCAATCAATTTTTTTTAATGATTTTAATTATATTTGATATTTTTCACATTAAATAACTTAACATATATAAGTAAAGAAATTTAAAATCTCTTTTTCAAATTTGCTAATTTAATGTTAAATGTGTTTAGAAAATTTAATTTCAAATATATATTTAAAAGATATAATGAAAAATATACATATATTTCATTTAAAATCAAAGCTTTCAACATATCTCATTCGATGTTGATTTTAATTATACGAGTTTCTCACATATTTCCTATGCTATAGAAATCTTCTTTTTAATTTACTAATTTAATGTGAAAAATATATTTAAATAATATAACAAAAAATATACATATATTTTATTCAAAAATAAAACTTTCAACAATCTCATTAAATGGTTTGTATGTGCTGCCTATGATGCTACCAATTCACTATTTGGCATCAAGTCCATTATAATCATTCTTATATTAACTTGATCCAACATTTATCAACCATAATATATATATATATATATATATAAGAGAATAAAATCATAATATATTTTAATCTTTAGATGGGTAAATCATACATATCATATTAGCCAAAAGCAACAAATCTCCTCCACTTATTTATAATTCATTAATTAAAACAAATTGTGGTGGATGAAAAAAAAAACAGCCCTAATGAACTCAGGGTTTTGTAGCGAGTCCTTTAAGGGGCTTTGGGCAACATTCACGATCTAAACGACAACAAGGGGAAATATAAACTCCTTGAACTAGTTGATCATTTCCCATGAATCCCATGATGAGCACCATCATCACCATTATCAGCAACATTAGCTTCATCACCATTCTCCTTAAATCTTCCATTGCTTTCCACTCAAAATTTTGAGTTAGAAGTTGTATTAGTTGAAGGATTTTATAGTAGAAAATGGAAAACCTAAATAGGAAAAGAAATTAGTGTGAGGTGTTATGATAAAAATGAACAGTTGAATTAATTTCTAACAAATTAAGAAAAAAAAAAACAAATAAAGAAATGCCCCAGTGTTGAAACCTTGGGATGGGGTTAATTTTCATAAATAAACATAAATTTTATCTTCATACTCTAGTGGTAGAAGTCATTGTAAGAAAGTATTCAATGTCTTTAGTCGGTATAGTGATAAGATGTGGCTCCACTGGTACAATTAAGTTGAATGTGATAAATAAAAGATGAGGATGATTATTTATGTGGCTCCTCCGGAACAATTAAGTTGAATGTTATAGATAAAAGGTAAGGATGACTATTTATTGAATGAAATTTTAAGGGAAAATCATTTAAAAAGGTGGGTCAGGAATGATAAAGAGTCACAAATTTTTGAATTCTTACAAAGGACTCATAAATCAATTTATGAGAAAACACTTTTTTGGAATAACTTTTTTTCACTATAAAAAATTGTATTTTTTCCAATTGATATGCATTGTCAAAATGAGCATTTACCGAAAAATCATTTTAACGCATGGCAGTCGGGAAAAGATGTGTTCGAAAAAGTCTATCAATAGGAAGTTTCTTAGAATCCATGACCTCAAGTATAAAAGGAAACAACTATCCTGTTAAGACAACTTTGTTATTTGCAATATAAAGGATATATATTATATTATATTAATTAAAATAAAATTATTACTAATTAATTAATTTTAATTCTCATGTATTTTGTGTAATAAATATAAATTTATAAATAAAATTATCAATATTTTAAAATAAAAAAATATTTATACATGTATCATAATTTCTTTTATATTATTGAATACATTCAAATTAGATAAATCTCTATAAAATATAAATATTATTATTAGATGTCACAAATTATATTATATATATATATATATATTTTTTTTTTTTAAATAAAACAACCACAAAATTTCTATTGTTACTTTTTATATCATTTATTTAGAATTTTTCTCAACATTTTCATGAGTTTTTATTCATTTTTGTCTCATCGATATTTTGTATCATAACATCTGTTGATATTTCCCAATATTCTCACAAATATCCACCAATATATATTATAATTTCTTTCTAGAATGGACAATTAAAAAAATAATCATAAAATTATTTTTTTCACTACCTAGATCATGTTTATCATACAATTATGGTGAAAAGATTTCAAATTCATAAGACAACAATTATTTTTTGAACAAATTATGTGTGGTATTATTATCCACAAAATTATTTATGAAATATGACTTATTTTTTGTAGGTAAATTGATTTTGTGATAAAGTTTATTACATGAGCATTTGTAATGGTTTAAATCCATCACAATAATATTTTTGTCGATACGTATTTATTGTTATAATTATCATCAACAAATGGTTACATATAAGCGATGAACAATTCAATTTGCAACAGAGTGTGTTAGATATTTGTGGCAGTTTAAATCTATTGCAAAAGTAAACATAAGTAGACCAACAATACTTTATTTTATTTTTAATTTTTTTGTAGTGTTCCTATTACTCCTTACAAATATGATAAAAATAAAACAAAATAAAAAATAATTAAATTGTTTTCTTACATGGACTATGAGAAAAGATCAGAGAAAGAAACTAAAACCAAGACACCACAAAAAAACCTTAAGTTCTTACTTTTTGGTCTCCTCTATTGTAGAGATCTAATTATTCATTTTGTTTGTAAGAGAAACTTCAAGAAACTCTTTTTAAAAAGTTACATTAATTTCTTTATATTTTTTTTGGTAAAGGACCTTTTCATTCTTGTTTGAGAAATCTCCTTTCCGGTTATTTCAATTTCTAAGATTTCATTTTAGATATTTGAGAAATCTCATTTTCTTTTAAGGTTTTTGTTATTATATGATTATTATTGTTATTATCATTTGTATCTTTTACATTCGCTTCTTACTTGAGAAAAAAAAAATTCCTATATTCTTGAAGATTTCTTTGCATTTTTTGTGATTTATTACCCTTACCTTATTTCGGAATTTGTAGTATATGTATTTGGAATTGGCACACTTGTAATTTAAGTATATTGAGCTCGCAACTAAAAGGGAAAATTTTTGTCAACTAGGGTTGTTTCTTAAACTTCTCAAGGCTCTTTTAGTTATATTGACATAAAATAGTTCCTTGAAAATTTTGAGGATTTTTTTCTTCAATGCTCCATTTATGAAAATGTCTTACTGCTATGGAAACTAGGGAAAATAAAATTTTCATGCTACATCCTAAGAGTAAAATTACTGTCAATTGCATTGAGTTGACCTTTGTTTGGAACTAGTTGGGTGAAAACCCACTTGTTATTGGTTGCAATTGCCTTGAAAATGGAGGATTCCATTTTGTTAGCTTTTGCTTCTTATCCTCGATGAATTTTCAGAGGAGTTTTAGCAAGGATGAGAGCTAATGCTCCACATATATTCTAGAAACTAGGAATAAATAGACAAATTGAGTGTTAGAATTTTCAACTAATTCATCCATCAACTATTCAACATCTTTTCATGAAATGTTAGAGCAACACTATGTTTAGAGCTAGAGTGCCAAAATTGGAAATGTCCTTAGGTATTAAAAGGATTAAAATTTTGGCCATGGAAAAGAGGCGCATTAGTCCACGGGGATATGAAGTGCAAAAATTCAGTCTTGGATATATTTTTAGAAAAAATAGGTAGAAAATCATTAATTAGTCAATAAAATATCAATAAAAGAGAAGCATTGACAACTTGCTTGGTGCAAACCAAAACATCGACAGTTTGCATATAATTGATCATTTAAATAAAATCAAACTGACCTTAACCAAGCTTGGTTTTGGTTAGGGTTTTTTGTCACTAAAAAATGGGCTCATCATTAATTCAAGCATCATCTGACCATGTTGGCTCAACTAATTTTTTGAGAAAAAAATTGACCGAATAACACATTTTTACTCCATTAACAATTATAAACAGTTCCTAACAACTATTTTGATGATACAATGGTCATATTTCAATCCAAATATGATCCAACGGTCATTAATGATTTCTAATGATTATTCGGCATTCCAATGACTAATTTGGCCCAAAACCTTCCAATAAATACCTCATTTTCATTTCATTCTTCCATAATTCACTAGAAATCCTCCTTGCTTTCATATTGTTCCATTTTATTTTGTTTTGTGATTTCTTTCAAAATTTTACAATTTTGGGATTTTTGTTGAAGTTATGAATTAACTACAAATTAAGTGATTACTACTAAAAAAGAAGAGCATATTTTAGATAATAATTCTCATGAGTTTCACATCTTTTGAGTAGTAATTATACCTAAAATACTCAATTAACATGTTGCCCTTACAAGAGTTACTAATAAGTTTTATGAAGTTTTTGAGTCATTTCAAGGTATGATTTTGATAAACTGTTGACAAAAGAGATGAATCAAATTGAAGAAAACAAATAATGTTGATAATGATTCAAATGCATAATGAAAGAAGTAATGCAATTGATTTGGACCGGGATTTGGAGGTAGTTGAAGTGGAATCAAGAGAAGGAAATGAAATAAATGACAAAAGAAGCTTAAAATCAAATATTTCCATTTTGCATGATCATGCGAAAATTTTGCATGACTATGCGAAATGGACCAGAAGGTGGAATTATGTTGCAAGCTAAAGGAGAATTGTCAAGCTAATTTTGCATGATCATGCGAAATGTTTTAGAAAGTTGTAACTATTGTTATTGAATTTTTTTTTTTTTTTCGCACAACCATGCGAAATTGGCTGAGTTCGTGCAAACTGGTCATTTTGTTGTTAAACTACAAGTTGCTTAATGAAGAAGTTTCCGGAAGACCTTTTAGATGATGCCAAGTGTCCACTTGACCTTGGCCTATAAATAGAAACTTGATTTTCTTATAAAAAAAAGCTTTTTGGACATTTTTAATTGTAGAATTTTTCAGATTTTTTATCTCAATAGAATTCTCTATTTTCCTTTATTTTCTCTCATTTTCTCAGTAGCCAAACATGCCTTGTGAGACCAAATCTCCAAGCATGAGTGGCTAAATCTCATTTTTCTCGAAGAAATGAGGATTTAGAGGCAAGATAAATGGTGAATTAGAGAAATGAGCTTTAATTGCAAAGGTAATTTGATCCAATTGATTGATTAATTAAATTTGTGGGATTTTTCTCTTCAAATTGTCTTGGATGACTACTACAATGCAAATTAGGTAGATTCATTAAATTCTTAAAAGCTATATTTGATGAGATTGAATGTTGCATTATGTGAATCATTGGAAGATAATTTAAGATGAATTGAATATATGATTTGAATTGATCTCTTGGATTAAATAACCTAATTTGAAGATAAATTAGATCTATACCTAAAGCTAAATCAAAAATTGGTTTAGATGAAAATTTAAGTTTTCAATTTAACTTGATGAAAATTAGATCTCAATATCTATTCACCAAGAAATTTGTTTTCTAGAAAATTCTAGCTCTGAGAATTTCATTTCCTATTAGTTTTCTTCTATTTCACATTTCATTGTTCTTCTCAATTAGAAACCATTGTTAAATTAATTTTTTACCATAAATTTTCAAGTCAATTTCACTTGATCACAATCATCTCTTTTCCTCCCATTTAAGTCTTAATTACCAAGAATAATCCATCCTAGTAGATGACACCTAAGACCACTATATTACCGTAGCTTTGGCTAAAAAACCTTTTTGATTGGGCAAGAGTTACCTTATGCTTGAATTATATTATAAATTTTGTTTTGATCCGATAAATCAATAATTACTCAAGGTATGCTACTAAATTACTAATATTGTAAATTGCAATTGCAGTTACTAAATTACTAATTATCTAAACATCTCAAAAATTTTAGATTATATTAAATATTTAAAAAGGAAAAAAAAACAAAAATTGGTACATGAAATAACAAAAGAAAGATAAAATAAATAAATTTAGAATTAATAAATTATTTTTTCCAAATAAAACTTTTTAATGATTTTAATTATATTCGATTTTATTATATATTTTGCATATTAAATAACCTAATATATATATATATATATATATATATATATATATATATATATATATATATATATATAACTAAAGAAATTTAAAATATCTATTTAATTTACTAATTTAATGTTTAATATATATAATGAAAAATATACATATATTTTATTTAAAAACAAAGCTCTCAACAAATCTCATTTGATAATTATATTGAGTTTCTTACATATTTCCAATGCTACTGATTTCTCTTTTTTTAATTTACTAATTTTAATGTGAAAAATATATTTTATAAATATAATAAAAAAAATATACATGTACTTTATTCAAAAACAAAACTTTCAACAAATCCCCTTAGATGGTTTGTATATGCTGCCTATGAGAAAGAAAGAAAAGGGTAGAGAGGGGAAGAGGGGAGCAACAAATCTCCTCCACACATTTTCTAATTCATAATTAAAGCAAATTGTGATGGATGAAGAGAAAGAGTTGATGAACTCAAGGTTTTACAACGAGATCTTTAAGGAAGCTTGGTTAACATTTAGAAACTCCTTGAACTCATTGAGCACTTTCCATGAAATCCATGATGAGCACCATCTTCATCATTATCACCAACATTAGCTTCATTGCCATTCTCCTTAACTCTTCCATTGCTTTCAAACAAAAATTTTGAGTAAAAAGTTGGATCAGTTTGAGCATTTTATAGGATAAAATAGAAAAAACTTAAATAGCAAAAGAAATTAGGATGATGTGTTGTGATAAAAATGGAAGGTTAAATTCATTTCTAACAACTTAAGAAAAAAGAAAACAAATAAAGAAGTGCGTCAATGTTGAAATTAGCCATGCGATGGAGTTGATTTTCATAAATAAACAAAATTTTATTTTCATACTCCAGTGTGAGAAAGTATTCATAATCTTTTGTAAGTCTAGTGACAAGCTGTGGCTCCACAGAAACAATTAAATTGAATGTGATATATAAAAGACGGACGATTATTTATAGTAGGAAATTTTAAGGGAAAATTATTTTAAAATGTGGGTTAGGATTGATAAGGAGTCACCTATTGTTTGAATTCCTTCTAGGGACTAGACTTATGAGAAGACACTTTCTTTGAATAACATTTTTCCTATATATTACTCCCTATAGATATGAGAAGAATAAAATGAAAAGTGATCAAATCGTTTGCTTATGTGGACTTTGAGAAAAGGTTGGGAGAGGGAAATTAAGATAAGAAAACCACAACAAAACTTTTGGTTCTAACTTTTTTTTCTCCTTATTATCATGATCTTTTTTTCTCTCATAAATGAACGTTTTATTTTTGTTTGAGAAATTTCCTTTGCAGTGATTTCAATTTGTAGAATTTCATTTTAGGTATCTAAGGAATTTCATTTTCTTAAAATCAATTGCAAAACCAAAGTAATGTGGTATATATGAAAATTTTGAACTTTCATTCTCATATTTATAGAGATGACAGTTATATATATATAATTCAAACCTTAAATTTTTACATAAACATTTGTATTCTCTTTTGTTTTGTGGTTTATGTTATATTATATTATTATTGTTATCATCATTTTCATCTTTTGTTTTCACTTCTTGCTTCAACATGCAATTCAATGTTAGTTTGATTTGATCTAAATCATGATCAATTATATGCAAATTGTCAATGTTTTGATTTGCACCTTGCAAGTTGTCGATGTTTCTCCTTCGTTGATATGTTATTGATTAATTAATGATTTTCTACCTATTTTTTCTAAAAATATCCAAGACCAAATTTTTGCACTTTGTATCCATGTGGACCTATGCACCTTTTTTCCAAGGCTAAAATTTTAATCCCTTTAATATCTAAGGACATCTCCAACATAATATCTAGTAGGTACATTTTGAATCAACTATTTTATGCTTGTTTTAGGAAATGATCATTGCATTAAAAAAGAAAAGAAATAGAAAAAGGAAAAGGAAATAAAGCCTTGAAGAAAATGTTACTCCTAGGGGTAGCATGACAAATTTCCTATTCCCCCAGTTCTATAGTAGTAAAACATTCTTGGAACCTTGAAGAAAAAAAAAAATCTGAAAATCCAAAATTAGTTTTGGTTAGGTTTTTTATAACTAAAACGTGGGTTTGGTTTTAATTCAAGCTTGAATTGACCATGTCACTAATTTTTTTCTCAAAAAACTAACCAAATCACACATTTGTACTCCCTTAACAATTATAAATGGCCACTAACAACTATTTCCATGATATAACAGTCATATTTCAATCCAAATATGATCCAATAGTCATTAATGACTTCTAACGATTATTTAACCTTCCAATGACTAATTTGGCCCAAAACTTTTTAATAAATACCTCATTTTCATTTCATTCTTCCATAATTCACTAGAAATCCTCCTTACTTTCATATTGTTCCATTTTATTTTTTATTTTTTGTGATTTCTTTCAAAATTTTATAATTTTGGGTTTTTTGTTGAAGTTATGAATTAATTACAAATTAAGCCTCAATAATTACTTAAGGTATGTTACTAAATTACTAATTATCTAAACATCTCAAAATGTTTAGATAATGCTAAATATTTAAAAAAGGGAAAAAAAACATAAATTGATGTATGAAAGAAAGAAAGAAAAATAAATAAATTTAGAATTAATAAATTATTTTTTCAAACAAAACTTTTTAATGATTTTAATTATATTTGATTTCTTACATATTTTCATATTAAATAACCTAATATATATAACTAACGAAATTTAAAATCTCTATTTAATTTACTAATTTAATAATGTTAAATATATATATATATATATATATATATATATATATATATATATATATATATAATGAAAAATATGTTAGCTGAATACACGTTCACCACTCGTTAAATACACGTCGTCCAGCACTTCAGATGTGGTCCAACACTTTGACCACGTCTTCCACCATCTCTCTTCCACTACGGTTAAGGAGCACGTTCCAACAACTACTCTACATGGTGGCAATAGCAACGTGGTATGATGGAAGCCACTCTTATAAAGATTTGAAAAATGATCCCGAACTCATCAGCTATTATTATCTTTAGAAACACCATCTAAAAAAAGGGAGATCAGTTTGGAAATCTAGGTTTTTGAAACCGATTACAGTATCACATACAATGGCTAGAGGTAAGTAGACTATTCTTAGTATTTTCATTTTGATTCATGCTGTAAATTCATTGGCATATATATATATAGCATGTAAACAACTTACATTTGGTATCAGAGCACGTTAAATCTTACGTCTGCTTTGTATTGATTCTGAATGAAAATTCTTGATTCTTGTTTTATGATCTCTTGTTAATTATTTAAATGATTGTTGCTGGAGATCCATATATAGTTGGCGTCATTCATTCATAAAATGCCATTACAGGCGTTCAAAAGACGTCATTTTCAGGCGCTCCAGCGGCGCTATTAAGGCGCCAATCCAGGCGCCCTTCAGAGGCTATTCCAGGCACGTTCCAAGCGCCCTTCAAAGGTTGTTCCAAATGGTGTTGCATGCGCTGTTCTCAGGCGTCATTTCGACGCTGTTAAAGCGCTAATTTTCAAGCGCCATTCAAGGCGCGCTGCAAGCGTCATTTCAGGCGCCATACCAGCGCCGTTTCAGGCACCATACCAGCGTCGTTTTAGCCGTCTTTTCACGCCGGCAAGAGGCGCCCTTGGGAGCGCTGTTCGCAGCACCGTTTCAGGTGTCTTTTCGCGCTGGCAAGAGGCACCCTTGGAAGCACCGTTCAGGCGCCGTTCAGGCGTCGTTCGCAGCGGCGGGAAGTCACCAATGAGGCCTTACTTGCCGATGATGCTGGTAGCCGAAGAGCACCCGTGAGGCTCTTCCTACCCATTGATGCAGGCAGCTCCAAAGCTTGGAGTGCTGCAAGTGTTGGAAGGCTGCCACCCTGGAGTCTCGGTGTGGTGCAGCCAGTGTCAATGCAGAACATGCAAGTCGTGGAGTGCATGGCGCTGTCAGTGTTGGTGCAGTCCATGCGGATGGCATCAAAATAGGAGATTGGAGGTTTCAGTTGCAAGTGATATTTAAATATTAAAATAATAATAATAATAGGATATTGGGTTTTGGCTAATGGTGATATTAAAAATAATGAAAGAAACTAGAAAGAGATTGGGTTCTACTAAGGAATTGGGCCTTGGTATAAGAGGTTATTAGGCCGTTTGGGCTTAATGCATAAACAATGGCCCATTTTGAATACTAAGGGTTGGGTTTCTTATGAAGCCCACTAAAGTTTAGGTTTAAATATGGATTAACCGGTAATGGCTTAGAAATAAAATTTGTTGGGCCATGGGGCTCAATGTGGGCATGTGGACCAATTTAGGCATTTTTTGGCCCGATTTGACTTTTTTTTTTTAAATTTTATTGGGCATGGAATTGATTGTGTTTTATTTGGATTTAGGAACTCATTCATAATCTGAAACCTTTAAATTATTTTAAAAATTATTATGTAAATTTTATACATGCAAAATAAATAATTATATAATGTTTTATATGTTTGTAGCCTAAATTAAAGTTGTAACTCTTAATGCATGCAATTATTGCCTAAATTTGAGTTAGATATATTAAATTTATATCATATAGTTTTAATGTCTAGTGAACCATATAATTTTAAATAATTAAGGAATAGCCACAACATCCTTAATTATATAAAATTATATATTAAGTAAATAAAGGATCACATTATAGACATTAATTGTAATTAATTATATAAATATGATGATTTTACCCCAGGGTTTTCATTATGTTTATATAATTAATTAGGATAAAATATTAAAATTAATTTTTCCTGATTTACCCACAGGAGTTAGGAAGAATTAATTTAATAGGTTTGTCATAAAAATTATAGACAGAAAATATCAAACTATATTCATAATAAATTTCATAATTCAATAAAATAGTTTGATAAAGTCTATCATAAAGATAGTGAATTTGATTGAATTAAAGATTTAGCTCACAGACAATTTTTAATAAAATTAGATTCAATTTTAAGCATGTTCTACATTGGTAAAGCATGAATTTATATTATAGCCTCAAATTTTTTAATAAGCTTGTAATCTTTTTGTGCAGTTTTACCTAGCATATCTGATATTCGTTGTGAGGTTCCCGAACTTAGGGGAGATAACTTTAAGATATGGAAGGAGAGAATTCTTCTTCAATTAGGGTGCATGGACATAGACTATGTCATAAGGAAAGATGAACCACATAAGATCACTGATACCAGCACACTTGAAGAAATACTATTGTACGAACGCTGAGAGAAATCTAATTGCCTCAGCATGATGTACATTAAGACAAAAATTAGTGTTGGTATACGTGGTTCAATTGAGCAACATGAGAATGTTCCCGAATTGCTCAAGGCTATTGACGAGCAATCGTCACTTCAGATAAAGCCTTAGCAAGCACCCTGATTATGAAGTTCACATCCCTAAAGCTCATCGGTATAAGAGGTGTACGCGAACACATCATGGAGATGAGGGACATAGTGGCTCAATTGAAAAAGCTCGAGGTAGAAATGTCTGAATCCTTCTTGGTACACTTTATCCTTAACACTCTTCCGCCTTAGTATGGACCTTTCAAAATCTCTTACAACACACATAAAGATAAGTGGTCTATCAATGAATTGATGACCATGTGTGTTCAAGAGGAAGGAAGGTTATTAATGGAACAATGAGAAAGTGCCATGCTGGTGACGCAAATGAAAGGAAATAAAGGAAAATCTCAAGCCAGTCAGAAAAGGAAGCAACAAATTCCTTTCAAATCTGACATTAAGAAAGACGAAAAGTGTTTTTTCTATAAAAAGAAAGGACATGTGAAGAAGAAATGTCTGAAATTTCAGAAATGGCTTGAGAAGAAAAGTAACCCTACCTCATTTGTTTGTTATGAATCTAATATGGTTAATGTAAATACAAACACATGGTGGATTGATTCTGGATCTACAATCCACATTTCAAATTCCTTGTAGAGTATGCAAAACCTAAGGAAGCCAGTGACAAGTGAGCAATTCATCTTATCTGAAAACAAGATGGGCTCGCATGTGGAAGCAATAGGGACATGTTATTTAACTTTAAATGGTGGTTTTGTTTTAGAATTGCAAAAGACCTTTTATGTACCAAGTTTCTCACGAAACTTGATTTCAATTTCTAGACTTGTACCATTTGGATATTCCTTTCATTTTTTAGAAACATCTTTCAGTTTGATTTATAAATCCGATTGTGTTGGGGATGATATTTTGTCTGATGGTCTTTATTGCATATTCTTACAAAATGATACCACTCATCATTCATTACATGTTCAAACTGGCATTAAAAGATGTGTTGTTAATGAGGATTCCTCTACATTGTGGCACCGGAGATTAGGTCATATCTCCATAGATAGAATCAAAAGGTTGGTGAATGATGGGGTACTTAGTACTCTAGATTTTACTGACTTTGAGACTTGTGTGGACTACATTAAGGGAAAACAACCCAACAAGTCAAAGAGAGGTGCTACTAGGAGTTCTGTCATACTAGATATCATACATACTGATATATGTAGTCTTGACATGGACTCTCATGGTCAGAAATACTTCATCTCTTTCATAGATGATTTCTCACGATACATGTATCTCTACATACTTCATAACAAAAATGAAGCTTTAGAAGCCTTTAAAGTTTTCAAGGCAGAAGTAGAGAAACAATGTGGTAAACAAATTAAGATCATGAGATCAGATAGAGGTGGAGAATATTATGGTAGATACTTGGAAGATGGACAATCACCTGGGCCATTTGCGAAGTTTCTTCAAGAACATGGGATTATTGCCCAATACATCATGTTTGGTTCTCCATACCAAAATGGTGTAGCAGAAAGAAGAAACCGAACTTTATTGGACATGGTGAGGAGTATGCTTAGCAGCTTAAAACTTCCTAAATTCTTGTGGACTGAAGCACTTGAGACAGCAGTGTATATATTAAACCGAGTTCCAACCAAGGTTGTCCCAAAGACGCCATTTGAGTTATTGAAATGTTGGAAACCGAGTTTGTGACATATGCACGTTTGGAGATGCTCGTCTGAAGTGAGAATTTATAATCCACAAGAGAAGAAACTGGACCCAAGGACTATTAGTGGGTATTTCATTGGATATGCTGAAAAGCCTAAGGGGTACAGATTTTATTGCCCTTCTCACAGCACTAGGATTGTGGAATTGAGAAATGCTAAATTTCTTGAATATGACTTGGTTAGTGGGAGCGATCAATTCAGAAACATAGTTTCTGATATTGATCATACAAAGTCTCAACCTTCCACTTCAAGTGATAGATTGTTTATTGTTCATAACACCCCTCAAGTACAAACGGGTGAAGAATGAACAATCGCTAAAGTTCAACCAGTCATTGAAGTTCCACAAGCTGTTGACAACATTCTAGTAAATAAAGTTGATCAGGAGTTGCCTGACACTTCTGAACAACAAGTTGAACCTCATACTTCCTTCGAAGATATTGGTGCGACCTTAAGAAGGTCTACTCGAACTAAGAGATCAACAATTCCTAATGATTATGTAGTGTATCTACAGGAATGTGACTACAACATAGGAGCCGAAAATGATCCCGAATCTTTTTCACAAGCCATGAGTTGTAAAGAATCAGAATTGTGGTACAATGCCATGAAGGATGAGATGAGTTCCATGAAGTGCAACGATGTTTGGGACCTTGTTGAGTTGCCTAATGGTGCAAAAGCCATAGAATGTAAATGGGTTTTTAAGACAAAGAAAGACTCATTAGGCAACATTGAGAGACACAATGCCAGACTTGTTGCAAAGGGGTTCACTCAAAAAGAAGGAATCGATTACACGGGAACCTTTTCTCCTATATCTAAGAAAGATTCCTTGCGCATTATATTGGTATTAGTAGCCCATTTTGATTTGGAATTGCAACAAATGGATGTGAAAACGACATTTCTTAATGGGGAGCTAGAGGAGGAGGTTTACATGAAACAACCTAAAGGATTCCCCTCTAGTGATGGTAAGCAATTGGTTTGTAAGCTTAAGAAATCCATATACGGTTTAAAACAAGCATCCCACCAATGGTATTTAAAATTCCATAACATAATTTCTTCATTTGGTTTTGAAGAAAATGTTATGGATCAATGCATATACCTTAAGGTCAGTGGGAGTGAAGTTTGTTTTCTTGTTTTATACGTGGATGACATCTTACTTGCAACCAATGATAAGAGTTTACTTTATGAGGTGAAACAATTCCTCTCTAAAAATTTCGACATGAAGGATATGGGTGAAGCATCTTATGTCATTGGCATTAAGATCCATAGAGACAGATTTCAAGGTATCTTAGGTTTGTCTCAAGAAACCTATATCAATAAAGTTTTTGAGAGATTTCGGATGAAGAATTGTTCACCTAGTGTTTCCCCTATAGTGAAGGGTGATGGGTTCAATCTAGACCAATGCCTGAAAAACGGTCTTGAGATGGAACAAATGAAGAACATTCCATATGCTTCTACAGTCGGAAGTCTGATGTATCAGGTCTGCACAAGGCCCGACATTGCATTTGTTGTTGGAATGCTAAGACGATATCAGAGTAACCCAGGTAAGGACCATTGGAAAGCTGCAAAGAAAGTGATGAGATATCTTCAAGGAACCAAATATTACAAGCTTATGTACAAACGGACAAACAATTTAGAGGTTGTTGGCTACTCAGATTCAGACTTTGCTGGCTGTGTTGATTCACGTAAATCAACATCTGGATACATTTTTATATTGGCCGGTGGAGCTATATCTTGGAAGAGCATTAAGTAGACCATGATTGCTACTTCTACTATGGAAGCTGAGTTCATATCTTGTTTTGAGACAACTTCACATGGTGTATGGCTTAAGAGTTTCGTTTCTGGGCTTAGAGTTATGGATTCAATATCTAGGTCATTGAGTATATATTGTGACAATTCAGCTGCAGTCTTTATGGAGAAGAACAATAATAGTGGAAGTCGAAGCAAACACGTCGACATTAAGTATCTAGCCATAAGAGAACGTGTTAAAGAAAAGAAAGTGGTTATTAAGCACATTAGCACTAAATTGATGATCGTTGATCCTTTGACTAAGGGCATGCCACCATTGAAATTCAAGGATCATGTAGTGAACATGGGACTTAGTTCCCTTATGTAGTTTTTATTGTACAAACTCTTATTATGATGTTTTCTCATATTGATGTGCACTTTTATTTAATTTTGAGAAAATTCAACTTCATTGGACCAAGAATGAACATAGGGTTTATTCATTAAGTAATATTGTCACATAAAGTATAATGTTAAGAAATGAGTACATTGTAATACATGGAAGGTAACATTCGTTAAATAGAGGACTTATCTCCATGATTCATGTATTTGTTACTTAATGGGATAATTGATGGACTGAAATAGGACATTAGGTTAAAGGTGTGGACCAAGTAGGAGAATGTTAGTTGAATGCACGTTCACCACTCGCTTAATACCAAGGTATTAAGTCTTATTTCATTTTATTTTTTCTAGTGAAAACAGTGGGAAAATAATGATTTTATATATATAAAAAAAAAGAAATAATAAAGCCTTTGTACACCAATTTTTTGTCCATAAATTTTAAGTATTAATTAGATCACTATTTAAGTATTGAGTTATTTTTTAAAATTACTAGACTCATTAATGAATCCAACATATTTTTTTGCTTAATTTAAAACTTATTTACCAAGTGAAAAAACCTTTAAAAAATCATGATATATCTAAAGAAGAAAGTAACAAAGTAATTTAAAATAAATTTTGGTTTTTGACTTTCTAATGTTATTGAGTTTTATGACTATTATTCTACTAATTAAATTGGTTTTTGAGTTTCAAATTATTTTTGAAAATTAATAATTTTTATATACCAAGTATCGTTTGATTAGAAATTTATTTGCTTAATAAATTTTTTTAGAGAAATTAAAAGAAATTGAGAAAAATATGTGTAATTTAAAGAAAGATCATATTTTGAAGATTTTTGGTATTAATACTAGATTGTGGAGAGAGAAAAAGAATTATGTCATGTTCAACAAAAGGACAATGTCATGTTCAATTTTACTTGTCTTTTACGATTTTTTTTTTATTTTTCTAGGTTTTCCTTTTGTTTTTAAAAACTTATGAAAACAACTTATATATACTTATTATCTAAAAATTGTTTCTTATTTCACTTTGTTTTTAAAAACCGAAAGTATAGAATAATGGCCAAAACAGGGTTATAAACTTTTAAAAACAAGTTTTTGTTTTTAAAAAATAAAAAACTATTTTTTAATCACATGTCAAACATACTCTAAATAACTTGTTTTCTGCATTGTTGTTGTTTTCTGCATTGTTATTATTTTCTACATTGTCTTGAATTCAAGTTTGTATTTTCTTTGATGTGCATAGTTGGCATAGGGAATACGCAAAATGATTACACACATCCCACCTTAGTACCTTATCAACAAATTCAGTACTATAAAACTTGTCAAAATAATGTTATCTTCTTTATCTTTTGATGCATCTTTATATATTGTAGACTAAATTAAGCATTTTTTTTTATCATTTATAATAATATTCATTTGCAGTTATTTATTATTTATCCAAAGTGATTGGCTCAAGTCCATCGCATGTGGACGCTTACTAGTGAATCTAATCCGAGTGATCTTGCCCACTGCTAAAAACCATAAACAGATGAGAGGTGCAAATATACCATACCAAAATAAACATAGAAGAAATCGATCCTATTAATTTTGATTTTAGGTGGAGTTATGGTAAAAACTGGTTGGTTGTGGATATGTTAGAGCAATTGCGGGAGTGGAGATTTTGTCAGTATTAAAAATCAAGACATCGACCACATTGTAATATATATATATATATATGCCGTATAGATGAGGTTGTGGATATGGACGAATGAAAACCTAAAACAGTAGAAAGATGATGAATGGAGCACTTAGAAAAGTTGTCTATTACATTCTGCTTGAAATTGTTAAACAACATGATATACCTATTGAGCTTAAATTCTACAAGTTAAAGTTTTCAAGAAAATTGGTGGTTCAATATGGTATAATTTAGTTTGGCGTGCGAGAGGTAATGGGTTCAAGTCGCCTCTCCGCAATTTGCATGTTTATTTCCTCCATTTGTGTTTCCTCTCCCATTTTCCAATTCTTTAGTATCTTTCCCTCTAATTTGTAATCCTTATAGGTGTTAAGGAATATAATATACATATTGAGCTCAAATACTACAAGTTTAAACTTAAAAAAAAAAAAAAAAAAAATGGCAGTTCAACATGTTAAGGAACATAATAAGAATATTGAGCCTAAATCCTATAAACTTAAACTTTTAGAAAAATTTGTGGTTTAACATTGTATCAGAACTTGGTTTGGCGGGAGGTCATGCTTCAGAGCCACACCTCTTCATGATTTGCATGCTTGCTTCCCCATTTGTTTCTCATCTCCTTTAATTTGCACTTCTTTACCTATGTATCTCTCACCTCAATTGTAGTTCTTTGTCTGTGTTTGCTCTTCACGTGTCCATGTGTGGGTATGAAGCCGCATGTGAAGGAGGTTGTTAAAGAGCATGATATGCATATTGAGTTCAAATCCTATAAGCTTAAGCTTTTAGTAAAATTGGTAGTTAAACATAAATGACCGCTCACTTGAGCTTTTATAAGAGAGCAAGAAACTCCTACAAAAATCTGTAGACATCCACACATCTCCACACATGAACAAGAGATATTGAAAAAGCATGATATGCATATTGAACGTAAATCCTTCAAGTTTAAACTTTTAGAAAAATTAGTAGTTCAACATGTTAAGGAAATATATGCATATTGAATCCAAATCCTACAAGCTTAAACATTTAAGAAAATTGGTAGTTCAATATGATGTCAAAGTTTGGTTTGGCAGGAGGTCATGCATCATAGTCACCTCTCTGTAATTTGCATGTTTGATTCTCCATTTGTTCTCCTCTCCTCCAATTTGCACTTCTTTACCTATGTATCTCTCACCTCAATTTGTAGTTCTTTGTTTGTGTTTTCTCCACGTGTCCAAGTGCAGGTATGGGGCCGCATGTGATGGAGGTTGTTAAAGAGCACGATATGCATACTGAGTCCAAATCCTGCCAACTTAAACTTTTAGGAAATTTGGTAGTTAAACATAAATGACCCCTCACTTGAGCTTTTATAAGAGAGCAAAAATCCCTTAGACCGTAGACATCCACACATCTTCACACATGAACAAGAAATAGTGGAAAAGTACGAAAGATTTTACGATGAGAACTCCTGTTCATAACATGTACATAGCACTTATGTAGGAATTTATAGTAAATTCTAGAGATGTAATAAACCTTTGAGGGTTACAAAGAATTCTCTTAGAGCCCTATAAATAGGTGGTGACCTTATTTGGTCGAGGCACCAAGCCCTTGAGCTTCCAAAAGTATTATAAGGCTTTTGAGCAATAAAAGCTTTCATTCTTTAAGGGTGCTTCCTTTGTTCTTCTCAAGTTTTTGAATCATGTAGCTTAGTGAGATCAGAACGAGAGGAAGGCTAGCTGACTTAAAAACTTCAAGCAAGTTGAGTGTCTAAGTGCCATTCGTAAGATTGCTTATGAAACACAAGTCTGTGGCATGCCACTGCCCTTTGTAGCAGGTAGAAGTGTTAAGGACATATTTATTCACCCAGCAAAAGTAATGGAACAGTGATTTGGATGAAAAAATAGAGACCTTGAGAAGATGTTAAAATTAAAAGGTAGTCACTCGAAGTCTTGGACAATTTTTTAACTCTTACAAGAAGCAAGCATAAGGGATTTCCTTGAACTAGCAACATGTTTATGATCCCACAAATTAGGCACCAAATCAACTTCTTTTGGACCATCTGTTTTTGACGCATATTTTTTAGTACACATGATATCCTAGTCCTAGGCGCCTGGCACTATCAACATCAGAGTAACTGGATAATGTGACATCTTCAGATTTGTCATCAGCAGCCGCCCCTGCCTCTTCTATTTCTTTCATTGCTTTCCACTTGGTATGCTTTTCTCTCCAGTGACCGGATGATGTGATAACTTCAAATTTGTCAGCAGCAGCCTCTGCCTCTTCTATTTCTTTCTTCCCTTTTGACTTTGTATGTTTTTCTCTCCTCGTCTTCAACTTCATTAACCAGTGTCTTACCAACACTAGGCCTAGATAAACAAAAATAGTTCCCACTGTTCCAACAGAGAAACAGAATACAACTTCAAGTGTCCATGTGGTTCCCCTATCATGTGGTATAATCACCCATGTCGCTGCAACATAAGCTGTAGCCATGGATGATACTGCCACCCACATGATTTTGTGAGCAACCACCAGAAGCCTTACCAGTGGTTTTCTCTGGAAGGGGATGATACTGACTAGGACTATGACAATGCAGAGGGATGAGAACAATGCAATGTTGTTGCTTATCATGAAGACCTTAAAAGATGTTGTTCTGCCTACCGTGGACTTCCCTTTCATTGGTCCTTCCTGGTAGACACCGCCAGGAGGGCTTATGCCTGCTGTGAAAGTAACCGTGGCGATCAAAACTGCGACTAGTATAATTGTGTTCCTGGCATTTTGAAGCGCTTCTTTGTATATTTCATTTTGCCTATTCTGGCGAACTTTGTGAAGCTCAAGTAGATCTCTCCTGTGTCTTTGACTGAGATGCTTGTGTCTACACAAACAGCTTGAGGAATACCTTGTTCTATTCGACAAGGCTGGCCGCAGTTCAGACTGATTATCATCCTGAATTTCAGATTTCTCTTCAACTTGATGGTTGAGAAAATCAACACCAGAATTCATTTCAATGTATAATGCAGGCAAGTGCCCTGTTGTGTGATTGTCAAGTTTGTCATCTGTAGACAATTCGAACCGGCTTTGTGAGTGTGTCCCAGATTCCAAAGGAATTTTGAGTTCTTCATCACGTACATCTTCAGGTCTTTCCTCATGTGCCAGAGGCTGGGGACTTGTTCGCTCAATCACTGGCACTGGCATAAGAGACGATAATTCAATGCTCCTTTTACCATTGGCTTTCTCTATGATCATGTCTTTAAGATGTTTGTTTTTTGAACTGCTTCCAGCCTGGTCGAGGATGTCAAGAACGGTATGCCCTCCAGAGTTCCTGAAATTGATCTCCACCCTTGTTTTATTGATGATGTAGTCTGCTAGCTGGAATAAATTGAGACAAAAGAGTTCTTAGAATATGCTCACGCATAATGAAATGGTCCAAGATGTATTCCAGCAGTTAATCAAATAGGCAGCATCGAATATTTTGTTATTATATGATTTGTAATTCTTGAGACTTGATAACACAGAAATCTGAAATAGTCATGGAAATCACTTGTCTTTGATCAGTCTGCAGTAAAACAATTGTGTATATGTGCATATGTTTGGCTATATGAAAGATCTTTACCCGATGGCGCCCTGCAGAGGCTGCGAGATGTAAGATGGTGTTACCACTTTTGTCAGGTTGGTGAAAGAGATCCGTGTCACCAAAATTCTGTGCCAACCATACAAAGGCATTGAATCGGTTGAATCTTACTGCAAGGTGAAAGACGGTCTCTCCCTCTCTTGTGAGAAGTTGAAAAGAAGCGGGAACCATCGCTAGGAATTCCTCAAGGATTGCATCTTTGGCATTCATGGCCGCCAAGTGCAGTGGTGTATAACCATTGTTATCAAATTTCACTGCAAGACCCGGGTCAAGCCCTAGAAGCATTTTTGTTATCTCCAGATTGTCCCCACTACAAGCGTAGTGCAATGCTGAAAGTCCCATGTCGTCAGTCTTTGGAGCAAAATTCGGGCATACCTCCAATATTCTTCTAGCAACATCTGCAATATAGCTTCTGAATTTAATACTATATATATATATATATACATGTAGATTTTGGTTGAGCAATAGAAACTATTCACTGAAATGAGCTCTTCAAATGATTTAAACAGAAATCTCAGCAAACAAATTAAGATCTTGATGTAATGAAAGTTTGGAACCTACATGTGTGCCCTCTTGATACAGCGACATGAAGACAATTCATATCCGGATTGTCTTCCTCGAATTCCACCATCCAGGGTTGTTTCAAAATGAGCTCCACTACGTGAGGATGCCCGTTGTGGCAAGCTAAGAAAAGTGGGCTCTGGTCTTCATTGTTGAGCGCGCAACCAAGCCAGGGATTGGCGTCTAATAGCAGCATGACCACCTTGGCGTTTCCATTCCGGCAAGCTTCATGCAATGGAGTCTCTCCCTTTTTATTACGGGCCTCAACCATTCTGGGATGCAGCCTGATAATTTCCAGCACTAATTCGCCATGTCCAAACCTTGAAGCCAGGTGTAACACGGTGCTCTTAGATTTAGCCGTTGTCTCAAAGGCATATCCTTCATTAATTAGCTGAATGAAGGCGGGCTTGTCGTTGGTTGCAATAGCCTTGAAAAGCGAGGTTCTCATTTTCTTGATTAGCGCTCTTGCTTCCTGGTGGATTCTCAGAGGAACGTCAGGAAGGAATATGAGAGCTGATGATACTCTCTGCACCTTCACTAGTCCTCCAAAACTGGAAGTAAATAGGGAAACTGCCTGTGAAGTGGGAATAACAAGTCAAAAGTCTTCTTCCTAGTGTCTTCTCGGATTGCATCTATCGACTGCTTATCATCTTCAAGGAAATCATCCATCGACTTCTCAGCATCCTCTTGGAAGATCATTGCTCTCGCTTCAGGATGAAGTTTACATTTATACAAGAAGGGTTACATTTTATGCCTAGGAAAAAAAATGTCCGGTTCTAAGAAGTACCACCCAAATAAAAAAAAATGTTGAGAAAAATTATTTTCTCGTAGTTGGTTTTACTATAAAAATCAAAATTAATTAAAAACTTATACATTTTAAAATTATTTAATTTTTATATAGATAATTTTAAATAAGTGAAGAATTTTTAGCATTGTATAAAACTAATTTATCGGTTTTAAATTTATTTTTATTTTTATTTTTATATTTTATAATTTTCCTTTCTTTTACTTCTAGGTTATCTTTCTATCTCCTTTCCTTTCATTTTCTTTAAATTTTATAGAATCAAATATAGTCAAGATTTGACTTTAACGTAATAGATGATGATCCCCTCGAAGATACAGGGAAGTTAAAAGATGCGTTCATAATAGATATAAGGAAATTGAGTGGAACTAACATCTTAAATTCGAAATTGAGTAGAACCTACCATATTAAATTCTTTATACTAAAAACAAGGAAGAATTTGCTTGTGAAGAACAGTCAAAGAAGAGAGGGAGAGCAAGGTAATGGATTGTTGGTCCCATGGAATATCAATAATCTTCTTTGAATATGCAAAGGATTTGACTAGTCTAAAAATGATCCATTTGGGTCCCCTACGTAGCATCTTTTGTTACTTTTTCTTAGTGATTGTCCTTATTTTTATAGGTTGTTAACGCTATGTTTTGTTCTAAAAAAGTACTAATAAAAAAAATTAAAATATATATTTTTTTCTTGTCTAGTTTTATCATAAAAAGTAAAAATAAAAGAGAATAAAATATAGTTAAAATTAGTTAAAAATGTGTACATTTTCAAATGATTTTCCTTTGAATAAGATAATCCCTAATTTGAAAAAATAACACCATTTTGATATGATTGCCAAATACTTTTTTTGTAAAAATGTGTGGACATAGAACTGAGAAAAAAATATTGATAAATTCTATTTTGTATAAAAAGGATATATTTCATGTTTTAAAAATAGAGATTTTTGTAACAATATTGAGATTATTTTATCTCATTTAATCAAATAACCCTTAGGTCATGTTTGGGACCTAGAATCGAGAATCAAAACAAGAAATTCATTCCATTTCTATTAATTCATTAATGTCTTTGGATCATTTTTTATAATAAGAATAAGATTAAAAAATTCATTGTTATGAAACCAAATTTCAATCTCATTAAGAATTTGTGTATAACATTATATACTTTTGTGCTATTAGGACAAACTTGAATGTGATGAACGTATAAATTGTATGTTTGTATGCATATACAAAAGGAAATGCACGGGTACATGAAAACAAGCAAAAAAAAAAATGTTAATTTAACAAGAAAAACTAATTTTGGAAATCATAGATCAAGACAAATTATTATATCAAAGAAAATCTTTATAGAAATTAAATACAAAAGTAAAAGTTCAAAGCATTACACCATATTTGATTTCAAGAAAGTATTATAGAAAGAAAAAAAATACGAAGAAAAATGACTTTTTTATATTTTGTTTTACTATGAAAAATAGTTTAAAAAAAAATGAAGATAATTAAAATTAATTAAAAATTTACACATTTTCAAATTATTTAATCTTCATATAAAAGGGCTAAAATATAAAAAATAAGTTTAAAGTAGGGCTAAAACTTGAGAGGGTTGATCCGGTTTATGGCTAACCTAAACATAACCCAAATTAAGAAAAAATAAACCCAAGCTCAACTCAACTCAATCTTTAACCTAAAGTATTCAACCTTATTTTTCTAAACTCGAGTTGAACTCCGATTGGTTGAACTAAATTTAGGTGGTATGACTTAAAATCCATACATAGTGATTTTTAAAAAACTTGTTTTTATATTTATACCAAAATTTAAATGTTAAATAACATAAAATTGCAAAATAATAATAAAAATAAACTTAAAAATAAATTTATAGATCTTTTTTAAAAAAAAATGAAAAAGTGTATGATATAAAAGTAAAAGTACACTTGTATATCTTTTTAAAAAAATGATAAAAAAAAAATATGATATAATTATAATTTAGTATTTTTTTTCTTTAAAATATAAAAAGAAAATGAATATTATCATACAGGATAATAAACATTATAAATATTATAAAAATATTAAATCAAGTTCAAGTTAGACTCAAGTTGTTTAAACCTTAATCCGAATCCAATCCAAATTAAGTTCAAATTGAGAAAACTTAAACCCAAACTCAACTTAAGTAATAAAAATGTTTATTGAAACTCACTCAAATATCGAATTGAGTTTGGATTGGGTCAAACCAACTTGTTCAAATTGCACTCCCAGTTTAAAGTATTATATAAAAATAATTTTTTTTTCTAAAATATGTTAAATGGGTTTAAAGTATCATATAAAAATAATTTGTTGATTTTATCTTTCTATTTTCTTTTCTTCATATTTCCTTTCAAATTTTCTGAAAGGAAACATAGTCGGAGCTTAACATTATAGACAACAATGCTGCATGAAGATATTGGGAAGTTGAAATATGTATTCATAAGAGATACATGAAAATTCATGGGAACCTACTCTGAAGTTCTTTGTATTAAAGATAGAAAAGAGATGAAAAAAAGTTGACTAATCTACATGGGAATTTTAACGTGGCATCTTCTCATTCTGACATTAGTTTTCTGTAAATTAAATCATGTCAGTCACCACTTGTCACTTTTTCTTGGCAATCTCCCTTACTTTTATTTGATGCTATATTTGATTCTAAGAAAATATTAAAAAATAATTAAGGACAATGATTTTTTTTATTTTATTATAAAAAATATCAAAGAAAATAATATAAATTTATAGATTTTCAAATTATTTAATTTTTATATAGAAAAAAATAAAATAAGTCAAATGCATTTGAAGTAGCATAAAAAAATAAAAATAAAAATAATTGTTGAAGTATATTTTTGTAATTTCATATTTTCAAAAGAGGAGGTCAGTTGAATTTTATGTTTTCAATAACTTTTTTAATCAAATAATCCTTCAAAAAAAGATATAAAATTTCACCAATATTAACCTGTATTATTTTATCATGCGTTATAGTTTCATCCATTATTTTAATTTTTCTTTTTTTTTTATGTTTATCAAAATTTTCATCGATAATAATATTCTTTCAATGTTTCATGAAATTAAATCATCCATATTTCCATCGCTACCAATATTAGTATTAATTGACCAGTCTGTGCCCATTGTACAACCCTTTCGCCACAATTTACAGCGTAAGATATGCATGTGGCTGGCCCAACTAAAAGAACAACAGCCCAGGACTACCAAGCTGAAGCCCACATTTTCAATGGCCCAACCCAAAATTCAAGATGCTGAGGCTAATTTGTTTTAAATATAGGCACCTGTCATGTGATTTTGTGCTTGGATTGCGTTTCGTTTAATTCATTTCGAGTTGGGTTTGCTGCGAATATTACCTAAAATTTTCCATCTACCCTCTGTTTGGTTGCTGAGAGAGTTCAGGGAAATAAAGGAAATTTTGAAAATTGAATACATATTTCAACTTCCCAATATCTTCATGTGAAACATGGTTGAATGAAGCTGTTTCTTAATAAATGCACTTCAGAGATTCTTGTTTGGAAGACTTGGTGGACATGTTGTCCATGTTTTGGACAAAGAGGTATAAATTATCATTGAGTAATGAATACTTCTACTTCTGGTATTGGACCTATTGGAGCATTAAAGAAAATATGGGTTATGATAATTTATTTACTACATATTTTCTATTCTCTTTTCATTTCATCATTTTGCTTTTATTCATGTAAGTTGAAAATTTAATATATCATATGTTTAATGTGTTTTGTCAATTTCTTTTACAAAAATTTCAAACATGTTTTGCTTTTAAAGCCTTTGGTATCTTGGTTTATTTAAGTGGGCATTTATTTTACTTGAGATGCATGCATTCATATTGCTAATGTGGTGCTTTGGTATCTTGGTTTATTTAAGTGGGCATTTATTTTACTTGAGATGCATGCATTCATATTGCTAATGTGGTGAAGTATTCATTCATTGTCGTTATTATGTCGGTGGAGCTTTAATATAAACAATGTTAGTTCAAGAACATAAAGATACACAAGGCTTTAATATGGTTCAACCAAACATACGAACATCCATATATAAAAGAAAATCATTTCACTATATCATAGAGAATAGTGTAAATGAGATAAATCGGATGCAACTATTGAGTTTTCGAACAATCCTATGTTTCCTCACTCATTGTATCCATACCTTGAAATATGAGTTTCTTAGTCTGTTGAGTATCTCCCATTCTTCCTCATTGTTCCATTCACCACCTATAATCTTTATAATCTCATCTCCATTTCATAACCTAAAATATTTATACAGATATTTCTAATAATTTTCTTTATTCTATAAAGAAATCTAATACTACAATAACATATCAACTTAGAAAATATTCTATATAATATTATTTTATCTTTTTTAACTTTTGATTATATTTATTATTTTTGTATCCCGTGAATATGCCTCTCTTATTGTTACCATTAATAATAAAACTATTATCATCCCATTATACAATTGAATCAAAATTTTGACAACTTTGATACCTTCATCTTGGAAAGGGTGGTTCATCTTTTGGTTGATGAGTAGATTAAGGATGTGCATGAATGAATATTTGTATGTATAATGAATTTAAAGTCGACAATTATGTATTGTTCCTTTTTAGTGTTGTCAAACCTCATTTGGGAAGAGAATATTGCTGCCTAAACCACCACCTCCCATATCCAAACATCCTTACTCCCTTCTAATCTTTAAGTCTATAGGAATTATTTTTTGTGCGCTTTTTGGTTATACACGATTGCATTGTTTAGTTAGCTTGTATATGCAATGTCTTGATACCTTTACATATTTGAAATTAGTTTTGTATGTTCAAGGACTTTCTTTGGCATCATAGGTACAATTCGAAGAAGTAAACCTACGAGGAAAGGAAAGCTAAATTGATCGAAAGATAAATTAAATGCTTAACATAGCGGTCATTGATAATATGTATATATGTATGTATGTATGTCATATATGAGGATTGAAATTCAAATTTTCATTAGATATTCTTTTATTGGTCTCTTTGGATTTGCACTCCCTCAATCTAATAGCTATGTGATGCAATGTGCATGATTAATTGGCATAATGACTATGAAATGATTATACACATCCAATAGTTGTACTCTGTCAACAAATTCAGTACTAATAAAACTTGTAGAGAAAACGATTTTATCGGTGCAAATGTTTAGTATACATGAAATCCTTGTCCTAGAAACAGAGCACTATCAACATCAGAGTAGCTGGATTGTGTGATATTGTTACGTTTGTCAGCAGCAGGCACTGCCTCTTCTATTTGTTTCATCCCTTTCGACTTCGTATGTTTTTCTCTCCTCGTCTTCAACTTCGTTAGTCGGTGTCTTACCAACTTCACACCTAGATAAACAAAAACACTTCCTACTGTTCCAATAGACAAAGAAAGTAGAAGCTCAAGTGTCCATTTGGTTCCCCTGTCATGTGGTATAATCACCCATGTTGCTGCAACATAAGCTGTAGCCATGAACGATACTGCCACCCACATGACCTTGTGAGCAACCACCAGTAGCCTTACCAGTGATTTTCTCTGGAAGGGGATGATGCTGACTAGGACTATGACGATGCAGAGAGATGAAAACAATGCGATGTTGTTGCTTATCATGAAGATCTTGAAAGCTATTGTTCTGCCTACTGTGGATTTGCCTTTCAGTGGTCCATCTTGGTAGACACCACCAGGAGGGCTTATGCCTGCTGTGAAAGTAACCGTGGCGATCAAAATTGCGACTAGTATAATTGTGTTCCTGGCATTTTGAAGGGCTTCTTTGTATATTTCATTTTGCCTATTCTGACGAATTTGGTGAAGCTCAAGTAGGTCTCTCCTGTGTCTTTGACTGAGATGCTTGTGTCTTCGCAAACTGCTTGAGGAACTCTTGGTTCTATTTGTCAAGTGTTGGGGATAAATGTATGCCCAAGATCCAATCTATCATGTAATCAACTTTAGTTTTAATAAGATATTAATTCTTTATTTCATTATCATATCTGTTTAAAATAGTTTATATGATAAGGTCCTTGATTAAAATTTGAAATTGTTATCATGATAGAGATTATGATAATGAGAAGCAATTCTTTTAATAATTTTAATCTAAACTGTTCTTGATCATAGGATTATTGTCAACAGGACATCAATAATCCAGATAGATCAATATATATGTGATGGTCTTTATTGGATAAAGATTGATATATCTCATTTGTTAAATTACATATATAGATGATGCACATGTAGATGTGATCATTGAACTGACTCAACTGAGAATTTCTAATGGTTATCTTTACCTTAAATTGTCAATAGGAATTTCTCAAGAAGAAATATAATAGTTTTCTTTGACCTGAGATTATCAAAGTAATTAACAAGTTATTTATTATATTTTAATCCCGGACACCTAATGCCTTAGGGCACTAGTTGAATGGATATTGGATATAATTAAATACTTGTAGAATTAATGATTAATCAAGAAGGAATCCATCAACTCCTGGTAATGAGTTTGAGCTCTATGATAAAAAAATAAGACCTTGGCCAAGGGTAATTGAATGAATGAAGAAATGAGTTTCTTAAGTCATTCACTAAATAAATAATGTGTTGACTTATTAGAGTTTGACAGTAATACCATACTCTAGAGTTAGCCCAGAGCTGTAAATGATGGAAGGAAATATTACATTATTCTTCTACCGGTTCTTGAAAGTAAAAGATATTACTTCATACTATCTGGACGTTAAGGAGTGTTGCTAGACGCCTACCTTAATTAGTAAATTGATTTGATTAATTTACTACCAGCTTAGTAATGAACCTACGGGGTCACACACAAACGAGTGTTTTAATCTTTGCAAAGAGCTATTTATTATTATTTGATAATTAAATTAGAGAATTTAATTTTAATCAAATAAATAAATATGTTCTATGTGGAATATTATTATATTCTTTGCTAGCACCAAGAATATAATTAATATATAGATAAAAAATAAAATAAAATAGTTTTCTTTGGACGTGGAAGTTAGTCCACGAGAATGTTTGCTAAACATATGGGTACATGCAGCAACTTACCGGAGGGATGTGGGTTTTGTTTTTTAACTTACAAGACTTGGTCAAAGTGTTTTTTCAAATGCTATTGAAAATAGCAAAAAGAAAAACAAATGGACCAATAGAATCTCTTAGTAGCCCAAAAAAGAAGGAGGACACGATAGAGATAGATTAAGTGATAAAATCAAAAAATCAAATTAGTTGAGTTATCTTATCACTTAAAACAGAAGTTGTATTGGATATGCTATATAGCATATATACACAATCTGAATAAGGATCGATCTATCTTTATCCTTCTTGTTTTTACGCCAAAGAAATACAAAGTGTTGTTCTATTTTATATTTTTTAAGTTCCGCGTATCAAAGGGTTGATAGCAAAGATTAATTTCGGTGTGGATACACGTAGAGTCTTCATACAATTGGAGAAAATTTTATGCTTGAAGAACTGATATCCAGGTTATTATTTTAAATTTTTGATAGCTGCAGTATATATTTTGAATGCAAAATAGATCAATTTTCCGCTGTATGTGTTATAAATTTATTTTATAACCTTTCATCAAGGCCGTCCTTGGTTCAGACTGATTATCATCCTGAATTTCAGATTTCTCTTCAACTTGATGGTTGAGTAAATCAACCCCAAAATTCTTTTCAATGTCTAATGCAGGCAGGTGCTCTGTTGTGTGATTGCCTAGTTTGTCTTCTGTGGGCAATTCGAACCGGCTTTCAGAGTGTGTCCCAAAGTCCAGAGGAATTTTGAGTTCTTCACCATGTACATCTTCGGGTCTTTCATCATGTGCCAGAGGCTGGGGACTTGTTCCCTCAATCAATGGCATAAGGGACGACAATTCAATGCTCCTTTTACCACCAGCTTTCTTTATCATGTCTTCAAGATGCATGTTTTTGGAAGTGCTTCCAGCCTGATTGAGGATGTCAAGCACTGTTTGGCCTCTAGAGTTCCTGAAATTGATCTCCACCCCTGTTTTATTGATGATGTAATCTGCTAACTGGAATAAAATTGAGATAAAAGAGTTGGTTGTTAGAATAGCCATGAAAATGACTCGTCTTTGTTCAATCTGCAATAAAATGTGTATATGAGCGTGTTTGGCTATATGAGAGATCCCTACCCGATGGCGCCATGCAGAAACTGCAAGATGTAAGATGGTGTTACCATTTCTGTCTGGTCGCTGGAAGAGAAGTGTATCACCAAAAACCTGTGCCAAGCATACAAAGGCACTGTATTGGTTGAATCTTACGATGAGATGAAATACTGTCTCTCCCTCAGATGTGAGAAACTGAAAAGAAGTGGGAACTATGGCCAGGAATTCCTCCAAGACTGCACCTTTCCCTTTCATGGCTGCCAAGTGCAATGGAGTACAACGGCTGTTATCAAATTTCATAGCAAGACCTGGGTCAAGCCGAAGAAGCATTTTTACTATCTCCAAATTGTCCCCACAACAAGCATAGTGCAATGCTGAAAATCCCTTTTTGTCAGTCTTTGGAGCAAAGTCGGGGCATACCTCTAATATCTTCCTAACCACATCTGCAATATGGTATCTGAATTTGGTTAAGCAGCAGAACATTTTCACTTTACTGATTTCATCAAATGATTTAAATGCGGGAATATCAGGAGATCCCCATAAAATCAAAGAAAAACAGCAGCTGATCGAAGTTTGCAACTTACCTGTGTGCCCTCTTGATACAGCGACATGAAGACAAGTCAGATCAGACCCATCTTCCTCAAATTCCATTAACCAAGGCTGGTTCAAAATGAGCTTCACCACCTCCAGGTGCCCGTTGCTGCAAGCCAAGAACATTGCACTCTGGTCTTCATGGTTAAGCACGCAACCAACCCAGGGATTGGTCTCTAATAGCATCATTACAACATTGGCATGCCCATGCCGACAGGCCTCATGCAATGGGGTCTCCCCCTTCTTATTACAATCTTCAGTCGTTCTAGGATCCAACTTTATAATTTTGGAGACCATTTCATGGTGTCCGAACCTCGAAGCCAGGTGTAATACCGTGTTCCTAGATCTGGCCGTCCTGGCACTGAGATGATCTTTGTCTTGAACTAGTTGGAAGAAAGTGAACATGTCATTGGTTGCAATCGCCTTGAAAAGGGATGATTCCATTTTCTTAGCTTTTGCTCCCTGTCCCTGATGAATTTTCAGAGGAGTTTCTGCAAGGATGAGAGCCGATGCTTCACAACTCTTCCAGAAACTGGGAATAAATAGAGAAATTGAGTGTTAAAAGGTGGGGATGACAAGACCAAGTTTTCTTCCCGGAGGGAAAGCATCTAACAGCTTCTCAGCATTTTCTAGGAAATCATCCATCAACTATTCAGCATCTTCTTAGCCATTGACCAAACTTCTACTTCATTAGCCCTTGTAGATACAATGACATACATGTTGACTTGGTAAATTGTTCAAGCTTAACCTATGACTTTGGTTTTAATTTATTATTCAAGAGATTTTGATTTTAGATAAATTAAATTGGTTGGTGGAATGATGATATGTTAGAGCTAGAGTGCCAAAATTGGAGATGTCCTGTGCCAAAATTAGAGCAACTTCTCCAATGTCCTAGTCAAGACATTAGAGAAGTTGTCTACAGGAAAGAGACAACAAAGGATGACTAGCAGACAAGGACTCCTTCTCCACCAACTACAACTCCGTGTGAACATTGAGCATAGTGACTTTTCAAGTGAGTTTCAACCTTTATCCTCTTTATATTCAATTTCAACTCCTTATTTTTCACTTGTGTTAGTTGTGTGTGGGGTTTGATTAACACAACTTGAACTATTGCATGGACCAACAATTCCCCTTCAACATTTTTTTTTGTCTTCCTTTTGTGTCCATGACAACCTCCTCTTAAAAAATAGATTTTGAAAAACAATTATGTTATGTTTTCTTTAAAAGAAAATTTTATTTGAGAATTTGTATTAATTTTTTAGAATAAATGTTTACTTGTGTTTTTAATCTTTATGTTTTCAAATATTTTTTAACAATAACTTTCAGATTTAGCGTTTTATTTCTAATCATATTTTATGTTTATATAATTATCTTTTAAAATTATTCTTAAAAATATTTAAAATATGTTTTCAAAATTATTTTATCTTCCAAATAAGTTTTTAAACAATCATTTTTATTAGAAAATTTATTAAACAAATTTTTTTGAAATTTCGATTTATTTTTAAGAACAATTGAAAAAAATAGTCACAAACATTATCTTTTTTCATTTTTTAAGAAAGATCCTTTAGTTATGTTTGGTTCTCGAAAAATTTGAGGGAAAATGTAAAAGAAAGAAAATAGAGAGGAAAAGTAAAAGGAAAAAAAAGTGAAGGAAAATAAAAAATAGAGTTAAAGATGATAAATTATTTTTATTTGTTACTTCAAACTCATTTTATTTATTTTAACTCATCAATATAAAGATTAAATAATTTTAAAATACATAAATTTCTAAGTAATTTTAATTATATTTAATTTTCTTTGAAATATTTTATAGTACAACCAAACATGAGAAATTTATTTTCCTTAACATTTTTTTTTCTTTTCTTTGTATTTTCCAGAACCAAACATAACTTTAAATCAATTTTAGTTTGATTTTCTTTCAAGTCTTCATTATTTCAAAAGTTCTTTTAAGTTAATTTCAATTCAATTTTGTATTAAATCTTTATTATTTATTTTTAAGGATCGATAATTCCAATATTGATTTTAGTTTTAAATATTTCTTGATAACTATTTTAAAATTTAATTTATATATAAGTAATGATATTATCATGCTTAAAAAGTAATAATATTAAAGAAAATAAAAAGTGGTCAATATATTTATTAATTTCCACAAATTTTCAACATTTACAATAATATATTATACACAATACTTTCTAATATTGCTAAAAAAAATAATATATTATTATGACAAGAATATTTCTATAATTTCATTTGCATCTCCCCTCAAATTACAAATTTCAAAAAGTAATAATATTAAAGAAAATAAAAAGTGGTCAATATATTTATTAATTTCCACAAATTTTCAACATTTACAATAATATATTATACACAATACTTTCTAATATTGCTAAAAAAAAATAGTATATTATTATGACAAGAATATTTCTATAATTTCATTTGCATCTCCCCTCAAATTACAAATTTCATAAATAATAAAATTTTCACATTTTTTAAAATTAATTTTAAAAAATTATTATATATTTAATGTAACTCATTAAAGTTTGTATATTTTATGTAGAATTTCCTGCTATCCAAACAGAGGGTTGGTTAACACCAAATCAATTAGTTGCTATGAGTTTGATTAGTTGGATTTCTCTACCCCTTTTTAATCATCACCGCAAATCAAAATTACTCCTTTGCGAGTCAACAACATAGTCATACTTTGAACGGCTCACATCGTTCCAAGATATTAGTAGGAGCAGGTCCACCAAAACAACCCTATGCCATGAATCCAGGCAACATTTTCCCGCCCACTATATATACAAGATCCAGCATTTCTCTCCCTTCACTCGCCGGAGTTCCCAACGTTGATAGGGCCACACGACTCACACCCTTATCCTCCCAAACCCTAAAATTAGAGCGCCGTTTTCAGGTAATTTTCCGGTAACTGGGTTTTTCTTGTCTTCTGTTTTTTTCTGTTTGGTTCCCTAGAAAATGTAGGGGGAAAAGTTGTTGAAAGTTTCAGCCTTTCATGTTTCATTGTGTGGTTTGCCTAACAGAGCTCTAAATTCTGGCTTTCTAGAAGCTCCGCTACATTTGCCCGTAGTTTCTTCTGTAACCAGACAGAGGGTTTGAGTTTCCTTTAGGTTTCTTATTCATTGAGTGAGGTTTTGAGATTTTCAATGTTGACATATTCTCTGGCATTTTTTATATTTGTGATTTTGTGTTTGCATTGCGTTTCGTTTAATTCATTTCTAGTTGGGTTTGCTGCGAATATTACTTAAAATTTTTCATTTACTCTGTGTTCGGTTGCTGAGAGAGTTAAAGGGAAATAAAGGAAATTTTGAAAATTGAACTACAAGTTGGGTTGGTGCATTTTATATGTTGAACACTTGTTTTACTTTTGGAATTTCAATAAGAAGCTTGATTTCTGTTTCATCATTATCATTTGGATGATTCCAGTGATGGCTCCATTTTACATGACTGACTTGTGGGTTCAAATGAATATGTAAAACATAGTTGAATGAAGCTGTTTCCTTTAGCTTTTTCACATCCCCTAATAAATGTCCTTTAGAGATTCTTGTTTGGAAGACTAGGCGGTCATGTTGTCCATGTTTTGGACAAAGGGCTTGAAGTCCTTGACTGGTGTATGTGTGTTTTGTGATTTCTTTTGTCTTGTTTCTTGTGTGCAAGATAGTTTACATGTATTTGCTGGTTAGTTGTTTCTGTTCTTTGATGAAACCCTTAGAGTTGTACTGTCCAATTAGGGCTTCTAATCGACTAAGAGAGGATTTGAAATCTGGGTAACATCCCAATGGCATAATGCCTATAGATTTTAGGACTTGGGTTTTGAGATGGAAAATGACTAAATGGCATGTTTGAGTGTGATTGACTGTAGGTGAGGATGTTACATCATGTTATTGAGGAATCAAGGTCATTGTTGCTAAATAACATTGCTTATCTGCTCTTCCCTGTTCTTTTCTCTTTTAAATTATGTCGGTTATTCTTTTGGTTGGGATTTGAAGAGAAAATGATGTTTGAAGTTTCAGGTTCTTGAAAGAAAATGGCATCATCTTTTGCCACCATGTCTTCTATTGGGTATTTCACATCGTCCAGCAGTCATACAATGGATAAGAAGTTTCTGGGTTCTTCCAGAAGATTGTCTTCATTTGCTTCCATATCTGCGAATTCTTTTGAAGGCAGGAAACAGAGTATGGTTTTGCAGAAGAGATGTTCTCCAAAGGTTAGGGCAATGGCCAAGGAGTTGTATTTCAACAAGGATGGCTCTGCTATTAAGAAGCTTCAAGTGAGTTTGCAACTGATAACATGTCAATTTGATTTCTCTTTGAAGTGATGTATTGGTGTGATTTATTGGTAGCTTATGTTTCCTTCCATTTCAGACGGGTGTTAATAAGCTTGCTGATCTAGTGGGGGTTACTCTTGGTCCAAAAGGGAGGAATGTTGTTCTGGAGAGCAAGTATGGGTCCCCGAAAATTGTTAATGATGGTGTTACTGTGGCAAGAGAGGTATAAATTATCATTGAATAATGAATATTTATACTTCTGGTGGTGGGCCGACTAGAGCATTAAAGAAAATATGGGTTATGATAATTTATTTACGTATATATTTTCCATTCTCTTAACATTTCATTATTTTGCTCTTATTCATGTAAGTTGAAAATTTAATATCTCATATGCCTTATGTTTTCCTTTTGTAAAAATTTCAACATGTTTTACTTTTAGAGCCTTCAATATCTTGGTTTATTTAAGTGGGCATTTATTTTACTTGAGATGCACAAATTCATATTGCTAAGGCAGTGAAGAGTTCATTCATTGTTGTTATCGTTTCATAGTAACAAGGTTCCTGAACTCTTCATAGGTAGAGTTGGAGGACCCTGTTGAGAACATAGGTGCTAGGTTGGTGAGACAAGCTGCTTCAAAAACCAATGATTTGGCTGGTGATGGGACAACTACTTCTGTTGTTCTGGCTCAAGGCTTGATTACTGAAGGTGTTAAGGTTTGTAAAGGTTTTGTCACTTGCTTTTCTTTAGGAACACAAATTAGCGTGAATGCTTGGGCCGATGCTTGTAATACTTACATGGCACTGATTCGTTCAGGTGGTAGCAGCTGGTGCCAACCCTGTTCAAATCACTAGGGGTATTGAGAACACCACTAAAGCTCTGGTGGCTGAGCTGAAGTTGATGTCAAAGGAGGTAAGCTAGGATCTTGTTGAGCCTGGTGGTACTGGCTTTTGAGTTCAGGTTCTTTTTTTTTTCTATTTATAGATTTATTTATTTACATACTTGTTCCTACTCCCTAGTTATTATTTTGACTTTCATTACAAGCCTAGAACTGATTTTAGCTTCTAAGCTGAGTATTGAAAATTTTGCGTTTGGGCTTTCCATGTGGATTTTGGAATGTATTTTTTGTCATAAATATAACTTTGCAGGTTGAAGACAGTGAACTAGCAGATGTGGCTGCAGTTAGTGCAGGAAACAACTATGAAGTAGGATATATGATAGCTGAAGCTATGGGTCAAGTTGGCAGAAAGGGTGTTGTGACTCTCGAAGAAGGAAAAAGTGCTGAGAACAACTTGTATGTTGTGGAAGGAATGCAGTTTGATCGTGGTTATATCTCTCCTTACTTCGTCACAGACAGTGAGAAAATGGCTGTTGAATATGAAAATTGCAAGGTAAGAGGCCAAGACTTCAGCATTTTTTTTCCATATAGTCTCCAAGGAAATATGACCCTAAGTGTTACTTGTTACTGACTCTGGTTTTATCTCCCTTCGTTTTATTATATTGATTTTTTTGGGACATCTGTTTATGCAGCTGCTTTTGGTTGACAAAAAGATCACAAATGCAAGGGATCTCATTAATGTTTTGGAAGATGCCATCAAAGGGGGATATCCAATCTTGATAATTGCGGAAGATATTGAGCAGGAAGCTCTTGCAACTCTTGTTGTGAATAAGCTCAGGGGGGCATTAAAGATTGCTGCACTGAAAGCTCCTGGATTTGGAGAGCGCAAAAGCCAATATCTTGATGATATTGCTATCCTCACTGGAGGTTAGTCTATTTAGTGATGATTGTTTTGCATCTGCTATTGAGTGTTTCTTGTTAAAACTCATGTATAATACATTATTTTTACTTGGGTATTCAGGAACCGTGATTAGAGAGGAGGTTGGGTTATCATTGGACAAAGCTGAAAAGGAGGTCTTGGGGCATGCTGCTAAAGTGGTGCTCACCAAGGATACAACTACAATTGTTGGTGATGGCAGTACACAGGAAGCAGTAAATAAGCGAGTTGCGCAGATCAGAAACCTTGTTGAGGTGCATATCTATATAGTCACTTTTTTCGACTGTCTATTGTGTTGCTAGTCTCTTGTGATGGATGTATGAATATGCAGGCAGCAGATCAGGACTATGAAAAAGAGAAGCTTAATGAAAGAATTGCAAAACTTTCAGGTGGTGTTGCTGTCATTCAGGTAATTTTTTTTTTTCTTAAATACAATGTAGCTGTTGGTTGATAGATGGAATTCTGAAAGTATTGTTCTTTTCTACCCACTATTTTAATTTTTGTGTTGCACATTCAGGTCGGAGCACAAACTGAAACAGAACTTAAAGAAAAGAAATTGAGAGTGGAGGATGCCCTTAATGCAACAAAGGTACTGTTTAATTAAACATGACCATCAATTTAGAAATACTCTGCTTTCTCCATTTGTTGCCTCACTGCCCTTTGCTCTTGCATTTAAGTTAAGGTGTAACTGGTTCAAAATTTTCAATATTGTTAGGCAGCCGTTGAGGAAGGTATTGTGGTTGGTGGCGGGTGCACATTGTTGCGTCTAGCAGCAAAAGTTGATGCTATCAAAGACACTCTTGATAGTGATGAGCAAAAGGTGATACATTTAAACTTATACATATGATTATATTGTTTTTATCTTTTGGAAGGGGTATAAAAGTGCTTACACTTTTGCTTCTAACCTGATGTCTTGATCTAATGCTTGGTTTACTGGGAATGATTGGCAGGTTGGAGCAGATATTGTTAAGAGGGCACTAAGCTACCCAATGAAGTTAATCGCCAAGAATGCAGGGGTCAACGGAAGTGTTGTGATCGAAAAGGTGTGCCGTCAGTTTAGATTACATTGTTTACAGAAGTTAAAAACTCATTATGTGCTGTCAGTTTATGGTTACATTTATTTCCTGAAGTTAAAAATTGTTTATCCATGAGCCTGGATCTTTAGCTGATGTTATATTCTTTATCTAGGTGTTGTCCAGTGACAATCCAAAATATGGTTACAATGCTGCAACTGGAAAATACGAGGATTTGATGGCTGCTGGTATAATTGATCCCACGAAAGTAAGTTTTTCTTGGATGGTGCTTTGACATGTAGCTGCAAATTATGTAACCTGTGGAATTCAAATTTCAAGCCTATATACTCAACTCCAGACCCATTGATTATAGGCTTTGTTTTTTTGGCTTTTTGCTTAAAACCATTTAGTTTTAGAATTTAGGTTGTTTGTTTTTTTACTTTTTCATGACTTATTATAAACTTTTTACTAAATAGAAAAAGCCAAAATATGTGGCTTTTTATAAATAGAAAAAATAACACAATGGTTTTTTTTACTTTTTAATACTTAACAGAAATAAAATACTACAAAAACAAACAACCTAATATTTAATACTATTAAGTATTAAGGTTCTATTTAGAATTAAGTAAAAAAACAAACACCACCTTAGTAGTGGGTTAACAATGTGCCTTTTTTACTTCATCCTGATGTGCATGTATCACTAAGCTTAAATCTTAACATATTCAATTTTAGTTCATTTTTTCCTGGTCATTCCATGTGGGGCCTGTTAGATCAAAGATGTATGTGTGGGTGCATGTATATGTTTTATTTTTATTTTTTTTTCATTTTTTTGTTTTTGGAAAATCAGGTGGTGAGATGTTGTTTGGAGCATGCAGCTTCGGTTGCAAGAACCTTCCTCACATCTGATGCTGTGGTGGTTGACATCAAGGAGCCTGAACCCATTCCTGCTGGAAATCCAATGGATAATTCAGGTTTTTGTAATTCTAATATCAGTTTTTCTGCTAGTCTTTTTAAATTTTTCTGTTTAATTGGTTCATTCAATGTATGCTGTTGTCTGTAATCAGGTTATGGATACTGAGCTGCTGCATCATGTTATGGCAAATGATGACTGCAGTTTGTTGCTGCATCATATTTGGTTTGTTGATGAATATGAAAGTTGAGTTCTCTTCGAGGTTTAACAACGAAATGTTTATTTTAGAAGCAGTCCAGTGAGAGATCTCGGATCAATTTTATTTGTAATAAATTGAGCATTATTGGAGTTGATAGGGTTAATATTTATTCCACCAGAAGCAGTCTGGTGGAATTTGGACTTGTATTGTGTACACCTTTGAGTGTCAACTTATAGATTTTGTGACATTGTATATGCGATTTTGTTACACTAGTCTCATGAGTAGTTGATACTTCATGCTGTTGTATGTTTTACTTGTCCGTTAAATATTCTGCCCAACTGTTGGAACTTTAACATCTAGCAGTTGTTAAGACTAAACAGCGGCTGCTGAAGCTAGCCTGCAAAACCTAAGTCTCTATTTGAAATTATGCACTTTTGAAATCTAATGCTTAATACCACAGCCTTAGAAAGGCCTTGTGTTTCCAGGCAAACATTAGGCATGTTACCCTTAGAATCTTCCTAGGTAGCTACAAGGAAGAGAAAAGCCATAACTTGGTAGAATGAAATCAGAACCCATTGCCTACATCAAAGGACATGGTCAGTCGGACTGGACATTTGAAACCAGCTAGAAATAACACTTCCAACAGTTATTAAGATGATCTCAATAAACCATTGAAGCAAATAACTTTTTTGTAGTTGTTTACTGTAGGCAATATGCAGTTTGCCCGTTCTTTGTACATAAACCTTTGTGATGATTTCGTGCAGTTTCAGTAGTTCTTCCGCTTCCATGACAAATTCTCCTGCTTGTGCCTGCCGGTTGATGGATCATTACCCTGATGATATAACATAATAAATGATTTCTCTATTTCGTATGATGACTCGAAGAGAAGAGATAAAGAATAACAAGAAAAAAAGATAGAATAGAACAACCGTACAGGCATCTTTTGCGAATTGCATACAGCTCTACAATGGAATTGATTTTTACCTGCCATCGAAAAATGTAGGATCTGTTAGATCCAGATCGGTAAACATGCTTGCGATCTCAACAGGCCATGCATTATATTACAGTCAACTTTTGTTAATACCCTTCTTGTGCTGCTGGTTTCTGGGTCTTACAAGCTCTTGCCTTTTTCATCCCCGTGTGCCAATCTGGGCCTTGGTTGGCTAAATTTCTAGCTTGGTTTTGTGGTAACCCTTTATCATATTTGTTTTACTCATTGAACATTGTAAAGATGTCATTTCCCTTATTTCATTTTCTAACAACACTTGGCTCATACTAGAAGTTACTTTCCATGTGAAAGTAACTTCTTACTTGCTGAAGCTTATACAATATCATCTAACAACACCTGGCTCATACTAGAAGTTACTTTCCATGTGAAAGTAACTTGTTACTTGCTGAATCTTATACATTATGAAAGTGACCGCTAGTTAGTCTACTAACTTGTGCAATTTGTTTTCACTGCTTCCATGTTGTAGTTTCTAGTTGTAAATTCTGGAGTTTAAGTCTAAATTGCCTGAGTTTCTATTGTTCACTCTTACCTGCAGCAGATAGTAATTTTCTTTTTCCAAAAGACTCATTTTGGTGGATGAATAAAACTTAGATTCATGTGGTCTTTAGTGATGAACATGACTTATCAAATACTCTTGTTTATTGATTCCTCCACATCAAATTTTTGTCCCCCAAGCAGGTTTTGGCACTGCCATTTTTGTCTATACAACATGAGAACTTTTCATGGCCATGGATTGAATGCTTTCTTATTTTAGATAAACAGACAATGATATCATGAAAATAACCCTCCCCTGTGAAAATTTGAATCATGTTGCATCTATCACATTGTTGGATTTAGATTTGATTGGTTGCTTCCCCTAGTTAAAATCGAAAAACTAGTGAGGATTTTTTAAGCAATAATTGTGATGGTGGGTCAACAATATAGACAATTAAAAGCCCCTGCTTAATATGAATAGACTCTAGAACTAACCCATTGATGTTGCCCTTTGACAATTGTATTTCAAATTTTCTCTACTCTATGTGCTATACTATGCTATTGCAATCCTTACAATGATGTGAATATCCTGTGGCTGAAAATCTTACACAAGTGCTTCTCATTAATATCCTTAGAAATTTAGTTTTCTTTGTTTTTATACACCTCTTATGTATTTCAGCATGACATCACTCCAAAAAAATATACTCTAAGATATCACATGTTTTTCTACTAAAATCATATTTAGTTAAATAATGAGAAGAAACCACTACTTTAGGTCACTATCTCCCTATATTACAAACAACCCCCTCTATATAGATGAACTTGGAAAAAAAAAAAAAGGTTGAATTGACTCCATGCATTGCCATCATCCATTATGGCATTATTTAGTGGAGAATCATGAGATAATGAAAAGGGGACACCCAAAATTGTCTTGTAATGGCACGTACACCTCTGCAAATTTTGTTTTGGTTCCTTTCCTTGGATAGTGGCCATAGGCTGCTACAGATTTCTGTTATTTGTGAGCAAAACAATATAATGATTCCTCATGTTTGTTTGCCTTTCTTTTCTTTGCTCCCTCAGAAATTTAGAAGAAAAAGGTCATGATCATGAAACCACTTATGTTATGGAATCTATGGAAGTGTGTCTTCTTGTGCAAGTGGTTTAGAGGGAAATGAGTATTAAACACAATTAATTGTTGCAAAAGACTACCTTATCATGATGGCTTGCAGCACAAAATGGGGTCATCTTCTTCGAATCATTTCTAGAAAAGTATCTTCATGACTGTCACATTTTTCTAAGCCGGACCCACTTTCACAAAGTCACATACTTGTCCACAAGAAAATATCTCTCCCCCTCTCTTCCTCTCCACACACATACATGATCTTAACACCTTACCAACTGCTTAATAGTAGGCTATGCTTGCTTTTGCTTTGAAGCAAACGTGCTTAAGAATTTTTGGACAATGCTTCTCATTTGTACCGTTGTTTATTGCTCAAAAGAATGCCTTGATAGGAAATGTGTGATTGGATTAAAGATAGATGTAATGATTATTCTGTTTGTTTAATGAATTTTATCCACTTAATCATGATAGTTGTTCATTTTGGATTGGTGAGTCAATGCCTACTCTAAAGTTTTAAAGTTTAAATCTTGTTTGCCTCAAGGATGTGTCTTTCTTGACAAGGGGAATGCATGGAAAAAAAGAAGTGGTATACTGTTTGGAGGGGGAAAGTTGTTAAAAATGATTTTCCATGGTTGTCTTGGCAGATGTTGGAAAATATAGATGTTTAATGCACAGGTAGAAACTTACGTTTGGTGAATGGGTTTTCTGAATTTTCATTAATATTCTAAGTTAAGTAAAGAACAGTACAATATGAAGAAATAATGATACTTGTTCTGATGGAAGTTTTTCAATTATTGTTTTCTGAGCACTGGTTTTTCTTTCTGAAGTATTCTGATATGACTTACTGGTTCTGGACCCATGTGTGTTCTAACTTTTTGCTACAAGATATGGATCCACAGGATGATTCTAGGGATACCCACTTCCCAATTCTTGTTTATAATCCCTTTTTCATCTTCCAAAAATCAATAGAAGACCTCGACTGTATGAAACTTGTGTGTTCAGTACAGAACATGAATGGGCACTGCACTAGACTTATTGCCATCTCTTTGGACATTAATTCATCCAAACAAGGCCTTATGTAGATGGCCTCTCTGGACTCCATTATCATCTTAGGATCACTTTGATTAATCATCTTAACCACCAAATCACCTACATTCTATTTGGATTTTAGTAGGACAATAGAAACTGGCCATAGCAGATGGGGAAGTGTCCCATTTGCTGAAACACCTAATTGATTGACTATACATATGTGGTTCTGATCCCAAATGCCTAATTATTTGAATTAAAAGACTTGCTGAGTCTTAATCTTTAAGTTAAAAAGGGAAAACGTTTCTTTCATCTTCCATCTTGAAAACGTCCCAATTACCTAGCAAGTTGACCCTTAAACACCATCATCTTTCACTCGCTTAAGAAATCTAATTTTCAATTAGGGTTGCAAAGCTCGTGATCTTTAAAATATGATTAGTCTTATTTACTTTAATTGCTTTCGGTGATTCCAAGTAAAAAAGATTACTTTCTCGAATATGCTTCCTAAAGATAATGTAAATAGTTTAAGGTTTTCTCTGTTTGTTTGTTTTTTTTTTAATTCGATGTCTTAACCCGGTTTCGAATATTCTCGTGTTCTTTGTTTTTTAATTATTTTAAATATAAAGTTTGAGTAATACCTTTTTATTGAATTTTTTTTAGAATTTGGACAAATTAGATCTAAAATTACAGATTAAAAAGGATAAAAAAAAACCAAAAGGTGGTGTGGGCCAAGATGGTCAATCCTGTTAAACTCATTCCCACAAGATTGGGGCAACTCACATCAAATAAGGCCATTAATGAAAGGGCATCCACTTCATTATTAACCTAAACAAAGACCCACCACAAAGGGTCCATGGGACCAATTCAACCGGCCAATTAAAGCTCATGACCTTGAAAGAAAAAGAATTAATGGTGGCACTTTCATATCGACAACGCCCCCAAGGCCTAGGGTTCTCACGCCTCCACCTCTTCATTGGTTCCCATCAATTCCTCACCCAAAAGAAAAATGGGAAATAAAACCCAACTAATCATATGTCCATTATAATTACACTCCAAAAACAAATAATTAATTTGGTAGAACAATTAAATTCAACGGTTCTAACAAATCATACACGATTAATATAAAAAATCAATTTAAAAAAGTATACAAAATCATAATTCAACTGTGTTACGATATTGACACGAACTAACTTGAAAAATGTTAAAAACTTTTTTATAGGTTGAGCATTTGCATCAACTGATTTAATTTATGAACCAAATATTTTTTATATATATAATGAGCATTTTATAATATCAATATTACCCTTTAAAAATTATAACTTAAATTTGATTATAATTTCACTTTAGTTTTTACCTAAAACTAAAAATAAAAAATAAGGGTTCATTTGGTCATATTTTTTAAAAATAATTTTTACTTTTTAACTTAAAAACAAGTTTCGTAAAACATAATCAAAGAGGTCTATATTTTCTTTTTATTTTTTAAAAACTAGTGAAAACAACTCCTATTTTTCTCTAAAAATTATTCTCTATTTAATTTAATTTTTAAAAATTGTTTCCTAAGAACAACGGTTAAACAATATTAAAAAAATTTTAAAATGATTTTTTATTTTTAAAAACAAAAACCTATTTTTAATTCATATGCTCTAACAGACTCTAAATCTTTAATTAGTAATTAAGAATACATTTTCAATTAATAGAATATATGTCCTTAGTCTAAATAGTTGGAATTACATGGATACACACATACTAATAGAGAATTAATATTCTTAGTCATTCGATTAATTAAATCAATTTCAATATGTTTTTTGTATCACTATCAATAAATAAATGTAAGTTGTTATGCACATTGCTATTTTTAATGGGTCAAAAAAAAATTATTGGACCACTTGCATGGATTATTAGTAAATGGTAACGTCCAATTGGTCCGATGTCCTGGTCAAGAAATATTGTTTTTAAGATTTTATAGTTATGATTTTTGTTCTCATTTTTAATACAAAGATATTGGAATTTGTTGAGATATTATGATATATTCTAGGAAAGTATATTAGGAAAGTAGTTGCTATTGTTTAGGATTGTTTCCTAAACTCACGATTGAGATATTATGATATATTCTAGGAAAGTATTCTAGGAAAGTAGTTGCTATTGTTTAGGATTGTTTCCTAAACTCACGGTTTTCCCTTAATTAGGTTTGCTTGATGTACTATATATTTACGTGGATGAATATCAATTAGGGTCAAGCTTTGACCCTTTAATCACACTTTACATGGTATCAGAGCGCTGACATGCACACACAATAAAACAATGGCCGGCGACGATGAACAACCACCATTGTCGCCACCTAAAAGGGAGATGAATTCACCTTTTTTGCCCAAACAATGGAAAGCTCTTGCGGGCTTAATTGGTAATGCTCAAGTTCTGGATGACAGGTTGAATGGTAAGTTTGACACGAAGTCATGGATCATTGACACCGGGGCAACTCATCACGTGACCGGTGATTTATCTTGGTTATTTGATACTATAGCGTTGTTTGAGTGTCCGGTTAGCCTTCCTAATGGTGAATCTGTTGTTACGACCCAATCTGGTTCCGTTCGTTTGTCGAATAACATCACTCTTCAAAACGTTCTTTATGTGCCGAAACTCAATTGCAATTTACTTTCGGTTTCACAATTGACTGATGACTTACATTGTATTGTCCAATTTAACTCTTATATGTGTGCTATACAGGACCACACCAGGGAGCTGATTGGAACGGGAGTTAGGCGAGATGGACTTTACTACTTCGGTGGAGCTGAAGGTGATTCGGTACAACATGTTTCTGTCCACAACGCAGCATCCACTTTGGAGTTGTGGCACAAAAGGATGGGACATCCTTCAGAGAAAGTAGTGAAGTTACTTCCTCCAGTTAGCAATCTTAAGGGTAGTTTAAACAAAGCTTGTGAAATATGTTTTCGTGCTAAGCATCCTAGAGACAAATTTCCTTTAAGTGACAATAAGGCAACTAGAATTTTTGAGAAAATACATTGTGATTTGTGGGGCTCTTATAAACATGTCTCTTCTTGTGGAGCTCGTTATTTTTTAACTATTGTTGATGATTTCTCAAGAGCTGTGTGGATTTATTTGTTGGTCGACAAAACAGAAGTTTTTCGGATGTTTATGTCTTTTATTGCAATAGTAGATCGACAATTTTCTCAAACAGTGAAAGTTGTTCAAAGTGATAATGGTACGGAATTTAAATGCCTACTTGACTATTTTTCTGCAACTGGTATTTTATTCCAAACTTCTTGTGTGGGAACTCCGCAACAAAATGGGAGGGTTGAGAGAAAACACAAGCATATTTTAAATGTGGGGAGGGCATTACGCTTTCAAGCAAATTTGCCTATTTATTTTTGGGGCGAAAGTGTTCTTGCCGCTGCTCACTTAATAAACCGCACTCCCTCTCCTTTGTTACACAATAAAACACCATTTGAAATCCTATTTGGCACCCCTCCTTCATATGCGGCAATTCACACCTTTGGTTGTCTTAGTTTTGCTCATGATAAAAAATCCAACGGTGACAAATTTGCAAGTAGAAGTAGAAAATGTGTGTTTTTGGGTTACCCGTTTGGAAAGAAGGGGTGGAAGTTGTTTGATTTGGACACCAAGGAATTATTTGTTTCTCGTGATGTCAAGTTCTTTGAGGATGTTTTTCCGTTTGGTAACCCGGGTGCTGTGAATATTATTCCGGAAAACATTGTGCCTACGGTAAATGTTGAAATTGATAGTGATTTTGCTGATTTTGTCGATGATGATGCTGATTTGCCTAACCCACAAGCCCAAACACAAAATCCCGAGGCTTCTTCAGCGCCTCTTTCACCTGGGCCGGAAGTTGTTCCCACTGTTGGGCTTGATTCACTTGGACTTGACAATTCAAGCAATGGGCAGTCTGCTCCTATGGGAAAGGGAATGAGGGATAAATTTCCTTCGGTTCTATTACGAGATTTTGTTACTCATACGGTGGTTGCTGAAAGTCCATCTCCCGCCACTCCGTCTCCACAGCATCCCTCAGGTACTCCTTATCCCATAGCACATTATATAAATTGTGACAATTTTTCTATACATTATCGAAAGTTTCTTGCCACTATTATTTCGAGCAATGATCCTAAGTCATTTAAAGAGGCTATGAAAGATGTCGGTTGGCAAAAGTCAATGCATGAGGAGATTCGGGCTTTGGAGGAAAATGGTACGTGGACTCTTGAACCTCTTCCAAAGGGTAAGCGTGCTTTGGGAAGTCAGTGGGTTTACAGAACCAAGTACTTCTCAAACGGTGATATTGAAAGGCTCAAATCCAGATTAGTAGTTTTGGGGAATCATCAAGAAGCTAGTATTGATTATCATGAGACATTTTCTCCAGTTGCCAAAATGACTACGGTGCGTGCTTTCTTGGCTATTGCGGCTTCGAAAAATTGGGAACTTCATCAGATGGATGTTCACAATGCCTTTTTACATGGAGATCTTGAGGAGGAAGTGTATATGAAGCTACCCCCAGGATTTGAGCGTTCCGATCCGAACTTGGTTTGCAGGTTACGGAAATCACTTTATGGGTTGAAACAGGCTCCGAGATGTTGGTTTTCCAAGTTGGTCACGGCTCTTAAAGGATATGGTTTCTTACAATCCTACTCTGATTATTCTCTTTTTACTTATACTACGGGCAATGTTCAAATAAATGTGCTAGTGTATGTCGACGATCTTATTATCTCTGGGAATGATTCCGCTGCTCTTAAGACCTTTAAAGCCTATCTCAGTGATTGTTTTAAGATGAAAGATCTTGGTGTTTTAAAGTATTTCCTCGGAATCGAGGTGGCCAGGAGTTCGGCTGGTTTGTTCTTGTGTCAACGCAAGTACACACTTGACATTGTATCGGAGGCCAGATTACTGGGAGCCAAGCCGTGTGGCTTCCCGATCGAGCAAAATCACAGATTAGGACTCGCAAATGGGGAGCTCTTGTCGAACCCTGAGTCCTATCGCAGATTAGTAGGTCGACTCATTTATCTGGCAGTGACCCGTCCAGATTTGGCCTACTCGGTTCATATATTATCTCAATTTATGCATGAGCCTAGAATTGAGCATTGGGAGGCAGCTTTGAGAGTCGTTCGTTATTTGAAAGGTACTCCGGGTCAGGGTATCTTGTTACGTGCAGATAGTGATCTGTCCCTACAGGGTTGGTGTGATTCTGATTGGGCAGCATGTCCAGTCACTAGACGCTCTTTGTCCGGATGGCTTGTGTTTCTTGGGCAATCTCCTATTTCTTGGAAGACAAAGAAGCAACACACAGTTTCCCGCTCGTCTGCAGAAGCGGAATACCGAGCTATGGCAGCAGTTACTTGTGAGCTCAAATGGTTGAAGGGGTTGCTTCTGAGCCTGGGTGTGCACCACCCAAAGGCAATCAAGCTCTTTTGTGATAGTCAGTCAGCCCTTCATATGGCCAAAAATCCAGTATTTCATGAACGCACCAAACACATTGAGGTTGATTGTCACTTTGTCCGGGATGCGATAACAGATGGTTTGATTGCTCCATCATATGTTCCTACTGTTACACAATTGGCAGATATTTTTACAAAGGCTCTTGGAAAGAAACAATTTGATTATCTTCTTGCCAAGTTGGGCATTTTTGAACCTCATGCTCCAACTTGAGGGAGGGTGTTGAGATATTATGATATATTCTAGGAAAGTATATTAGGAAAGTAGTTGCTATTGTTTAGGATTGTTTCCTAAACTCACGATTGAGATATTATGATATATTCTAGGAAAGTATTCTAGGAAAGTAGTTGCTATTGTTTAGGATTGTTTCCTAAACTCACGGTTTTCCCTTAATTAGGTTTGCTTGATGTACTATATATTTACGTGGATGAATATCAATTAGGGTCAAGCTTTGACCCTTTAATCACACTTTACAGAATTCATCAATTGGAGTACGTGTCACCGATCACCATAGAATAACATGGCCTATGGAATCCAATATATTCACAATCGTATATACAGGCCTTTGCTTTCGTGACAAAGACTTGTATAATACAATCATAAATGTTAATGCAATTAAAGACTTAGTTTTTGACTTTGGGATGCTAATCCTGAGGTTACTTGCTTTAATCCACAAAGGGGAGTGGTTTGTTTGGAAGGGAGGAAAATTTCAACTTGGTGTAAGAATGAAATCATCTGACGTAGATGGCTTTAAATTGATAATTTTGTAGTTTGGATTTATAAAAAAAAAAAAAAAAGATCTTAAAGTGTGAAAATATTATGAAAATTCAAATGCATAAAAATTATTTGACAACTTAAACATTCTAAAATTATTTAAATTTATATAAGAGAATAAAATAGAAAATAAATTTAACAAATTTGGGATAAAATTAATTGAGTTTCATTTATATTTTATTTCCCTTTTTTTTTCCTTCCAAATTTTTCCACTAATTTTTTGCTCTCCTTCTTTTCATTAATATTAAAGTCATGTTTGGTCCTTGAATATGCTGATAAAAGGGGGAAAAAAGTATAAAAAATGATTTTGTTACGTTTTTATACTATAAAAATTGTAAAGAAGAAAAGCAAGAAAATATTAAAAAAAAAAAAAAATCACTGTTTTTCTTAGAAAACCCATGGAAAATATGTGATAATATAGTATTCCTTCGTGACTAAGGTTTTGTTTAGGAAGTGTTTTTTAAAACAATTCAAAAAGTATGTAGATTTTGTTTGGTGACTATTTTTAAAAATAATTTTAAAAAATAATTTTTATAATAGTTTTTAAAAACTGTTATTTGATTTTTATAAAAAAAAAAAAAGTTTATTCGAAAATTTAAAATATTTTTAACATGTTTTAAAAATAATTTTTATATCAAATATTTTATTTTTAATCATTTTACATGTTTGTATAATTATTTTATAAAAACAATCCTTAAAAAATAAAATAAAAAAGTTTTTAATTACTAAATATGTTTTTTGTTCTGAAGAACCAAAAACTATTTTAGAAAACTGTTCCTAAACATGCCTATAGTTTTTTTAGAAAAGTTTTTAAAATTATTCTAAAAAATAGTTCTTAAACATACCCATAGTTATTAAAAACTATTCTACTATGCTTCATCAAATAAAAGTTTCTTTTGAAAATCTAAAATATTTTTTATGTTTTTACATATATTTTAAAAATAGATTTTATACACAATGATTTACTTTTAATTATTCTCCATATTTACATATTTTAAACCGAGTATAAGAAGACAAAAAAAAATAACTAAAAGATATTTCCTAAAAATACCATGATTTGTGTTTTATACATGTTATAATGTTAATTTAAAATAAAAACAATCCTTCTTGTGTATGAAAATTAATAAAACAATAAAAAAATTTCAAAACTTTAAATTTAAAGTTATTTTATTTTATTTGTCTCCCATCTACCATTTTATTAACATTTTCTCATTGTCATGAGTTCATAGTTTGACTTCATCGGTTCAAGATAACTATGATTATGGGGGAGAAAAATCCTTTGGAGAAATTGATGAAAGAGACAAGAAAAAAAACCATTATTAAGTAAATATCAATTTTTAATCTGGAAAGGAAGAAGATGAAGATGAAGATGAAGAAGAAAAATGTAAATGTCATTGTCAAGTGCTTGCTGTCTCCCAGAAACATACATAAATCGAAGGTATATGATTTTTTTAATAAACAGTTAGTTAATATGACAAATTCAAACTCATGTAAGCATTGAAATAAAATCATTGACAATGTATATTTTAAGCTTATAGCCATGGGCATATCTTCGTCATCCTATGATCCTACCTTTCCTAGTAAGTGCTACACAGTGAACTACAAATTGAAGGCCAAGAACAAAAAAAATTGATTTAGATGGTGTTCTTGTTTTTGGCCGATATTCAATGAAAAGTACGTGTTTACATCAACTAATATAATTAAAGTTAACTTATTATCAATAAGTTAGAATTTGGTTACGTTGATGGATATAACAGATTACTTTTAATTGAATAGAAAAAAATTAAATATTTTAATTTTTTTTATTTAGTCAAGAAACAAATACCATCTTAGTCTCATTTAATATAACTTTATTTTTCTATAAATTCATTTAGAGTGGTTTTACAATATATCATGTTCAAAGTGATCAATAAAAACATTTCAAGAAGCACTATAAATGATTTACTTTTTAATTTTTTAAGAGGTTTTTTTTTTTATAAAAAAAAAATATATGAAATTAAGAGTTAAATACTTTGTAAAAGATTTCTATGCTAAAGATTCCAATTTAAACTTTTTATAATATATTAAATAAGATTTTTGTCTTTACAGAATTTTTTTTCAAAATTTTACCTTCACAATATCTTATAACTATATCAAATAGGCTTTTTTGTAAATGAATTTTTGGATATTTGAATCCATTATTAGATTTAATTTGATTTTGAAAATATCATTTGACCTTGCAATGAAACAATTAAGTGGTTTTGAGAAATTATAATATCATTTGACCTTGAAAATATTGGATGGTGGTTTTGGCATTGGTGACTTAGATTTCCATTATAAATTATAAAAGTACTTCTCAAAGTGTCTTTGGCATTCTTTTATAATAAAAAATTGATGTTTTGAAGGGGTAATTATCAGATACTAATTTAAGAAAAATCTTATCTAATTTTTTAAATGTCTAGAAAAAAGTTAAATTTTGTTAAACAAAATTTTTTTTAACACTTTCAAGCATTAAGAAGTACTTATATAAAGTATAAACTTATTCTCTTTCAAATAGGTTTTTAAGATGGAAATTTTAACTTATATAGATATAGTGACCTTGAGGTTGAATGAAGAGTTTTCGTGTCGTGTTTGAATTAACTTCTAAGAAGTTATAAATTCTTATTTAAATTTAATAAGAACTTCTATATTTGTTTATGTTAGCACATTGAGTTTTTATTTTGTTTGTTGACAATTTTGTTCCTATTCATCCTAACTTATGAAACTTTTTAGATAGTGACTTATTCTCCATTAAAGATTCAAGGTTGTTGATTACTCAACCGAAAAGTTACAAGTAAGTTTAAAAAAGTTTGTTTAGTGGCAAGTTAGGTGGTTGAAGAGTTAGAGTGGATTGATTACTCTTTTCTAATTAAAATGCTTGAACTTATGTTTTGAAAAAACAAGGGATACTTGAGTGGTGAAACCAAGGCTCAAGTGTTGAAATCACTCAAGCATTTATCTAATGCTCAAGCAGTGGTTAAGTGTACTCAAACAATCTTTTTAAATTTTCTAGAATATAACAACTTTTGTTTTTAAAAATTCACAAGTATTCCTTTTAGTAAATTCTAAATATAAATCCTCTAGGTTTGTGGACCTATATAAACCTTCTCTCTTAACTCTGTTTAGGGTTGGATATTTTAAGATCGAGAACCAACCTAATTACTTACCCTATTATTCCCAAACTCTCAACAAAGAATTCATAAGTTGAATTCTAGGTTGTGAAGAATCTAATGGAGCATTGGAGGTGTTGCATCGTGGACATGAATCAATGTATAGGTATTGGAGAATAAGTCTTTAAGATAAAGTGACCATGTAAATCTATATACTTTGATCACGTATAGTAGATTAGTAGATTAGAAGTTTTAAATCATATGATTTTTTTATCTTCACAGTTATTATAGGGGTTTTCCATATAAAATTTCAATGTCCCTTGCATGATTGTGATTGCTTTGATTATTCTTATTCTCACATAATTTAATTTTGGTTAATTTATTCAACTCTTATAGTGTAATATTTAAAAACAGTCATTCATCCCCCTAAGTGTTATCCTACTTGACAAATGGTTTTTTAGTTTAGTTAATTTTTACAAAGTCACTTATAATTTATTTTTATTTTTTTGAAAAAAAAAGTCTAATTTGAAATATAAGAAAATATTATCTTTTATAAAAGTTATATTTTGACATATGCAAAAAACTACTTCTTATTAAATAAAAAAATTTAAAATATTAATATTACTTTAAAAATTATAATTTTAACTTCAACTTCAATTTTAGGTAAGTCCAAAAATACAAAATTATGAAATCTCTCCCTCTTTCTAATATCCATATTTTACTATCTAATACAACCCTCAAATTGAAAGTTTATCATAAATATTAAATGTTATGGACATATCCTTATGGAATAAAAAACAATAACTCTTCATTTTTAATTTAGTAGATAAAAAATATAAATAATCCTTTCGTGGTCTTTCTTTCAAATGATACAATTATCATTATATATCACCATTTGTGTTTGGATATTAATAAGAAAACATTTTCATTTTCTAATTATTCTTGATTTATTTTTCTTAATGACTTGGTGTTGAAATTTGTTTCAAATTCATAATAGGTATATATTTACTTTGTATGGAGAATGTTATACATAATATCATTAATATGTCATATTAGATATTTTTATGGAAAAAATATATTTATTAATAATGTTCTTGTTATATAATTACCAAACATTATTTTATTTTGTGTTTTTTGAAGCAAAAATAAGATTAGAATCCTAAGCATAGTTAATATTTATAAAATTTTAAAGTATAGTTGTAAATTTATTTATGTTTTCTAAGTTAAGTGTATATTAAATCTTAAGGTAAATACTCAAGAACGAGAGAGACGGGTGAATCGGGGGGAAATCTCTTACCCTCAAATTGAAATTCCTATCTCCTCAACCATTTTGACAATGATTGTGTTGTCCAAATGCAAACCTATACATGCTCTAAAATCATTTTCTCCTCCTTCTAGAAAGTGGGTGGTTATTTGTCCGTAAAGAGCTAGTATGAATTGGCTAAAAGAAAGATAAGATGGTTACGCATCACAAGTCCAAAAAATTTTATATCATTGCATTAAGTTATGAGCAAATTGGAAAACTTTGTCTTATTCTAAAATTGACTTTTTGATTGCGACGGCTATGAGCAAATTGAAAAACTTGATCTTGGTCCGAAATTGATCTTTTTTACTACAACAAGATTGTCACTTATTTTTTAAGTCTCTTAAATATCTTTAAGATACCATTACATTTTTTTTTTTTTAGAATCATCAACATATTTTTTAGATTTCTTTCTTTCTTGATTGTAAGGAAAAACAATTTAGCAATTGTTCTTTACTAAATATGTGCACTTAATAAAAAAACTTGACTTATTTATACCTTAACAAAATCAAATTTTATTTGTTTTAAATTCATTTGAAATAAAATAATATTAGCAATTATTAATTTTAAATTATTATTATTTATTTTTAACAAAATAAATCAGTTATGATTTTACGAGGTTGTTAATATCCATATTTTTATAATATTTATAAAAAAATATACTTTATGATTTTATTATGATATTATTATTCATATTTTATTTAAAACTATTTATTTGTAATTAAAAAATTATTTTTATTTTTAATAAGACTTTAATTGAATTTAGTTTATATTATATAAATTGTAAATAAATTGAATTTATAATTTTTTAGAAAATTAAAATAAATAAAAAATTAAAAAACACTTCATCCAAACAAGTTTTTGGTTTTTTTTTTTTTTTTTGAAAAGTGCTTTTAAAAATTACTTGCATTAAGAGAATCAAAATACCTTCTTTTAGAGATCAATTGAAATCTCACTTTTAAGTGAGATTTTATTTCTATTAGAATCATTTTTTATTTCATTCTCATTATCACTTGAATTACCCAAACACGAGAATGGATAATAAAAGAAATAAGATGTCCATTTTTACACGTCCATTCTTACCCTCTCATTCCCATGTATGAAACATTCCCTAATAGTATGAGATGCAATACCTAATCATTGGAAAAAAAAAAAACCAACAACCTAGATTAGTTAAGGTAGTGGTGGATGTACCTTCTCAACCAATGGTTACCGCTTGTAAGTATCGATAGTTGGATGTGAGTTAATAGGCCTAATCCACCTATAAGCTAGAGCCTAAACACCTTTGTAATGGGTCCACAATGAGTTGAACGATTCTTGGGATAGTTGGAAAGGTAGCAATCGAACAAGACATATGAGCAATGGTAGAGCGTATGATGAATTCCCATACGAAGCATCCCAAAGGACAGTTTATTAAGGAACATCCGACGGAACCACCTAAGCCATAAGCCCACAAATCACAAATACCAAGGACCAACCTACCCATAAGCACATACGAGGAACTAATTCCAAAGCATAGAAATAAGAAAGTACCTTTACAAATCTACCATGTGTCGCTTGAAGTAAGTCAGACCAACTAACAACAAATCAGTAAAAAGGGTACTTCCTAAAAGAAAGGTTGATCTGTGCCTCCACCAATCAAAGCTCGCAATTAAGGAAAACTATAAAAACAAACATCGAATTAGAGAATGAGGCAAGTAAAAAAAAGGAAGAAGACGAGGAGAATTTAGGTGAAGTCCCCCACCCTTTGTCTTTGAAGCTACAAACACCCGAAGACACGTGATATTCATCAACCATTGATGTGAGACCTAGAGGTTATGTCGTTATAGTACTTGCATGGCAATAAAGGATTTGTAAGGAAAGCAACTCGAATACCTTAGGGGTCAATAATCAACATTGTCAATGCATGGTTTAAATCATTTCTAAGCCACCTTGATCGGTAAAACTAAACAATCGATCGATACCCCTTGAGTCATTTACGATTTTGTAAATTTTTCAAATTTTAATCAAAATAGAGGAGATAAATCAACTATATAAACTCATTATTTTGAAGGGAAAAAAAAACCTTTTTAAATATTAACTTAATCAATTTGAGCTTAGGTTTTTTTGCAAAATAATTTTCATCTCATTTATAAAATTATAAAACCAATTTAAGTTCATTTTTGGATGAATTAAGGTGCATAAATAAAGCTATAATGCAATATGATTTCAATGCATCAATCAATCTTACGAAATTATATCATATGGTTTTTAAATGCAAATGTCAGCAAGATTGCAAAAATAAAATAAAAATTAAAAAAATAAAAGAAAAAAAGTACAAGTGCAATCAAAGATACACTTTATAAAAATAAATAAATAAATAAAATAATTCCAAAGAAAAATAACCTCTTTGAAAAATCTTTATCTCACACCAACTTTCAAACTCTGTAAATTAATTGGAACAACGCCGGTCCAACTGTGCCATCAAAAGTAAAGACAGACACTGACCTCATGACCAAATTCTGAATAAATTTCAGCTTTCTACTCACTCAAACGTTTGATAAATTGATGAGAAAGTTGACGGGAATTTGAAAGCTTTTAAAACACAAACGCAGAGATGTACAAATTTGAGGTGGGAATTCAAAACTTCAAAGAAAAAGAAGGAAAAAAGACAGCATCTGCAACGGTACAATTGGAGTCGGTCACGTCAGTGGATATTCCGTAGCTTCCATTGTCCAACAGTACGTTACAATTTACAAAATCTATCCGTTAACGGATTTCATCATCCCGTAGCCAATCGGAGATGAGAGACAAATGAAAGTGTCACGCCGCCCAATCACTAATTGGACTCTTCATCCATTTAAACGTTGAAAATTGGCTTTAGCAACTTTTTGAATGTGAAAAGTCATTTTCCCTTTTAAATTCCTTTTCAAAATATTTAGCTTATGTTTGGGAAAAAATAAATGTTAAGAAAAATATTTTTTTCATGTTTAATTGTATTATGAAAATTATTTGAAAAATTAAAATTAATAAAAAATTATGTATTTTCAAATTATTCAATCTTTATATGAAAGAATAAAAATAAATTAAGTGAGTTTGAAATGATACAAAAATAATTTATTGATTTTAAATTTTTTTTTTGTTTTTTTTTATATTTTCTTTTAAATTTTTTAAGAACCAAACATAATCTTAGACTTTATTGAATTTTTTTTTAAATGTATAAGAAAAGAAAATAGAGAAAAAAAATATTATGAAATAAAACGTAAAATAAAATAAAAAATAGACTCGGGATATGTTTGGTTCTCAAAAAGTATTAAGAAAATAAGAAAAGTGTTAAAGAAAATTATTTTTCTCATATTTGGTTTATGTTGGTGCAGTGCCAACCAGATTAAGTCCGTTTAGCTTTTCTAGAGTTAAACGGGATTCTTCCTTGCATAAAAAGATGTCCGAACAAATGGTCTGGCACAAAAAAAGTTCTGAAGCTTAAGTAAAAAAAGAATAAAAATGGGTGTAATTCTTTCAAATGGCCCTGTAAAAATACAAATGAAAATCAAATATCGTTAACTTTGTCAAAATTTATATATTTTTAAATCACTTAATCTTTACATAAAAAAAGCAAATAAATAAAATGAGTTTGAAGAACCATGTAAAAATAATTTATCAAGTTTAAACCTATTTTTTATTTTCCTTCACTTTTTTTTCTTTCAAATTTTATAGAAACCAAACATGACCTTAAAGTCAATAAATTATTTTTATAATATTTTAAAATTATTTCACATATTTTAATTCTTCTACATTAAGATTAAATAGTTAGAAAAATATATTAAAAAAATAACTAATCTTAATTATATTTAATTTTTTGTGCATTAGTAAAATCAAATACCATAGAATAATTTTTTTAAATATTATTTTCTTAGTACTTTATAAAAATGTTTAGGTCATGAAAAATATTAAGAAAATGAAAAAACTATACTAAGAAAAATAGTTTTCTTTTATTTAATTCATTAAACTTATGTATTTTGACCGCCTCCCTAGAAAAGGTCTTATCCATTCAATCTATTAAAATACCAAGCTATCTATCTACCTATCTACCTACAAGCCCACGGTTTCATTCCAATGCTTTGATTAGTTACTAAGACTTGAACCTTTAAATAGAAAAATTCAAATAAATGAATATAAAAATAATTTATTAATTTAATTTCTTTTTTTTTTCTTTCCAATATTTTCTCGAGGAATCCAAGATTATTTTGTCGCATAAAAATACAAACACTGCCAAATGCATTGTTTCTATTCGTCATGGATTTAGTCTATGTCAGGTCACCGTGGGCAGAACGGCAAGGTATTTTGCAATCAATGGACCAACTTTATTAAATGTGATTTGGTGATTGTTGCATCCATATTTTCAATGTCTTCTACTATAAGCTTCATTCTTATCAAGACTTTATGAAATTATTATAATTTTTACATTTTATTACAATGGTGTCCAAAATTATGAAAAAAAAAAAAAAGCATTGACTTTGACAAATGAAGAAGTGAGAAAATTACTATTTTCACCGATGTTTTTATTTTACATGTTAGGTGAATAGTAATAGAAGTGGGGAAAAAAAAAAAACCAAGGAAAGAATATCACACTAATTTAGCAAAATTAAGAATCCCAAAAGAGAGTTTCAAAGCTGATCGGATCACCGAAATATGCACAAAAGTTTTCTTCCGCCGTAGCCGGCGGTGGATACAACCACCCCTCCACGGAGTCGGCCAATATAAACTCGTTCCTCGACTCGTCCGAGTCAAGCTCGCCTTCTATATTGGGCAACTCAACGATCTGACTCAGTTCATCCGACGTGGACTCCTCCGACGAAGACGACAACGACGATGACGTTGTCGTTGTCGTTGTTGTTGTCGAATTTAGCGTCTCCATTGCCGCAGCTTTGGCCGCGGCAGCCTGGACGTCGCGCGGGGAGAGCGTCACCGGCCGGGGAAGCAAATGGGCGAGGTCGGGGAAGTTTAGGATCGCTGAGTCTCCCTTGATGCTCAAGGCGGCGGAGTCATGGGCTCGCGCTGCCATTTCCGGGTTCGGGAATGTGCCGAGCCAGATTCTCGATTTCTTGCGCGGTTCTCGAATTTCGGACACCCATTTGCCCCAGCTCCGCATTCGAACCCCTCTGTACACTGGGTGTCTGTTGCAGTCTCTCCCTCTCTTGGTGGCTGGGTTCTGAGCTTTGACTTGTTTGGATGTGTCAGAAACCGAGTTGGGAACAGACTGAGAAGACCCAGATGAAGATGGCGAAGATGGAGAAGCCGAAGCAGTACTGTTACTAGTACTCTCAGCTTCCGAACTTGGTCGCTCCCCCATTACCAAAAGGATAAACCCACCTCGAATCCTTCCAAGAAAATGAATACAGCAGTACAGATGATAATGTAGAGACGTCTCAAAGAGGCCAGAGGTGAAGAGATGACTACAGCAATGGAGAGAGAATCAAGTATGTATTGAGAGAGAGAGAGACAGAGAAACAGAGAGAGAGATTTGAGGGATTGTTGGTGTGTATTTGAGGTGGGAGAAGGATGGGGTTTTAAGGGATGGAGACGCTCCTTTTCACAGCGACACCCAACCTACCAATTTCATGTCACTACACTACCAAAACCAGAGTCTTAAGAGTACATACAAGAGAGAGAGAAAAGGAGAGAGAGAGAGAGAGAGAGAGAGAGAGAGAGAGGGACCCATAGGAAGAATGGGTTGAGCCAAGAGAACTGTGGGACCAAGGCTGTGGCACAAGGCAGACCCCCACCTCATTAAAACGCCCCTTTTCTAACTCTTCACCTCCACTGCCCACGTCCACCTCCATTTGTCCGTTAGGGCATTTTCATTTGTCTCCACCCATCTCAGTTGCTCACCACCCTCTCTCCCACTCCCATATACCTACAAAAGGCTACAAACGTGGATCAACCCATCCTCACTGCTGCATTTTCTTCCCTTTTCACTTATTGGGAAAGAGATGGAGGTCGCTAGAATTTACTTTTTTTCAACCTTTTTCCATACAAGAGCTACCATATCTCTCCATCAAATCACTTCTCCTTCATCTCTTTTAGTAACAAAATCTCCATGATTTTCCCTTCTTTTCTTTTCTATTTCACATTGTTTATGTTTCTCGGGGAACAACGTATCTTAAGTGTACTATTGAAACTTTTGCTAAATATTTATTTTCTACCAAGTCACTTGCCTTGTGTTGTCATTTTCAGCTTACAATGCTTATTTTAATTTCCGCTTCCATTAATTTAATGCCCAATTGCCTCCATGATTTGAACTCCAAAGGTATGATTCCATACGTTCATAATTCTCTTGGAGATCCATCAAGTTTTAGCATATTGGAAGATCAAGGGTCAATTTAACTTCAAATGCCCACTCTAATAATTCAACCAACTAATAATTTAGTTCATAATTTTATTCATTTTGCTTAATAATACCAATGGGGACAGTGAAGCTTAGTTTAAGTATCACTTCAATCACAAAATCATAATTAAATAATGCTAATATTTTTTTTTTTTTTCTTTTGAAAATTTCAACTATCTTGAAGTTTTGGCCAATTTTGTTTTTTCATCTAAAGAGTATTAGCCTTCAAAATATGCTTTATGCCATTAATATTTTAAGTCAAATCTTATTCCTAAATATTTTGTATCATGATAAAAATAGAAAGTTTTAGATTTTGTTCGGTAATTGTCTTTTAAGAATAGTTTTCTATTTGTTAATATAAAAAACAAAAATCATAACTAACAAGTAAGAAACAAAAAAAGAAGAAGTAATTTTATGTATTTAAAAATAGAAAATAAGGTATTTTTAGGTATTTTTTTTTTTGTTTTTTATTATTTTTTTAAGATTATTTTAAAAATAATTATATAATATAAAAATAAAACATTACATATAAAAATTATTTTTAAAACATAGAAAATAAATAAATTAATAATATTTTTAAGAAAAATATGCTTTCATACACTGATATGAAAAAAAAACTATCAAATAGAAACTCAAATTTATAATATACAAATTTCAAGTAATCGTTTAGAAATAATTAACATTTCATGTATTTTTTTTTTATCAAATGGATTATCTTTGAGCATTTAAGTACTATCTTTTAATGATATAAGTACTATTTTTAGTCATCCTCGATACTATTTTTAGTCATCCTAGATACTATCTTTGACTATTGAGTCATAAAGCTTGAATTATTTCTAAAGGGTTTCTATTTTATGATCATTTTATGAAATCACACTTTTCGTAACATTTTTTTTTTGAAAAAAAAAATATATATTTTATTACAATGGAGATGTACATTATACCACAAATGAAAGAGAAAAAAAAAATATCTTATTACAATGGAGATGTACATTATACCACAAATGAAAGAGAAACGAAGAAAATGGAAAAGAAAAATGAAGCCAGGGATGGAGAAATTGAAGGTACACACACATGGTCAACAGGCTCATAGCACGAGGACTGTATTGATTCGTCCCAGCGCATGGTGGCAAAAGAACAACTCAGAGATTTCATCGATGGGTCCATTTTCATGAATTATGAGATCTGCACACGCCAACACCACCCAACTGAGATAGATCTTTTGTCTTTCTATTTCAATTTTTTAATGGGGTTTTTTCTTGATATTTTATTATTTTATTATTTTTATTTTTTGTTTCGATCGGTCGTAGCTGGCACTGAAACCGCTGAGAAAGTGAAATCTGTTTTCCCAAATTACTTCATTGATCCATTTTTTTGTTTCCACTTTTGCTATGGTTTTCTCATATGATTGAATCACATGGTCTTATTTTAAGTTTGATGTCACGTATGCTTTCACATGATATACGGTTACAAGAAAAACAACAAATTTTTTTTTTTTTAATATATTAATGTTTTATTGTTTTAAATTTATACGTGATTATGTCATCCACCACTAAAGTTAGTTGTAAAATGAAAAAAAAAAACACAAATAATATATTCATAATAAAAAATATAAAAGAAAAATCATATATTCACTCTTAAAATTTTTGAGAAAAATGGAAAGAAAAGAAAATATGTTGGAATTGAATTAAGATGCCAAAAGGACTCACATGCCTACTCAATAAATGAGAGAAATAAGAGAACAGTTTCTCGAAGTTTTAAAACTATCTAAAAACTGTTATTATTAAAAAAAAAATTTCTATGAGAGCAATTTCTCTTTGAAAAACAAAAAAAAATGAATATGTTTTCTTCTTCTCTCTTCTTGAAAACAAAAAAATAAAAAATACGATTCTTCTTTATAAAAAAATAAAAATATTTTCTCTTAAATTTTTTTTCTTGTTTTCACTATGAGAACGAAGGTCAAAACTCTTATATTGTGAAAACGATTAATTCTCGTATTTATTGTTTAATTCAAAACGAGAAACAACTCATTGAAATTCCTTGACATCTCAAAAGATAACCCCAAAGCTTTATTTTATATTAAAATAAAAAAAATAAAAGAAAATTATTATATTTTTTTTAAACCCATTTAACTTACTTCAATTATTTTATACAAAAATTAAATAATTTGAATATAAGTTTCTCATTCATTTTATTTTTTATTTTTATAGAAAAACTAGATATACAAAAATTCATTTTTATCATCTTTTTAATACTTTAAAACCAAACATATGTAAAAGTTGTCCCTCTTTTTGTTTAAATTTTCCTATTTATGATCGTATTTTTCCTCACAAGAGGTTGTACCAATTTATTAGGATTATATGACTCTCAACTATCGTATACTTTTCAAACCACTCTTTTTGGTATGATAATCCACCTTTCTTACTCAAACATGTGCAATTTGGTGCTAAAACTTCAAATATTTCTAAATTTTCAATTCTTTTATTCAATAATTTTTTATTTTTCTATTTTCCTTTTGTCCAGTTTTTCTTGTCGTCATCCCTTTTGGGATACTTCCCTCCCCCCCCCCCCCCAGCCATCCCTAATCCATGTTAAGGCAAAAGGCTTCAAGAAATAGACTTTCTAGAATGGATGACATAGAAAAGATTAGGTGGGTAGGGAATTGAATTAGTCATCTCAATGACTCATCCAAACACACACCATTATCTCCTCATTAATTTAAACCTTTTCACAAAGCTTTTACACCAATTCAACATGTCTAGAACACATCAAAATAAGCTGTACAGCAGTCCTTTTAGCCCATTATGATGATTTCAAAAAGTGCTTACAATTAAGCTTTGGGGTTTGCAAAGTGTTGTGCAAGCAAAAGCTTTGATGTCAATAATGTTAATTCAAAAACACAAAGATAAAATAATCACACATACGGTACATGATGTTTTAACATGGTTCGACCAATCATACCTACGTCCACAGATGAAAGAAAATGATTCCACTATATAATAAAGAATATTACAGAAGACAGAACCGATATACAATTATTGGGTTTCTGAAATATCTCATGTTTCCTCACTCCTTATATCCATATCTCACTACAAACCCTTTCGCTCCACTAGCTACCTCCCGTTCTTCCTTACATATCTATCCATCTCGTATAGTTTCTACATGTCTATCTCCATCTCATAACTTTTTTCCCTTATGACCTATAATGTTTATAAAGATATTTCCAATAATATTCCTTATTATTCTATAAGGAAGTCTAATATTATAATAATATATCAACTTAGAAATATTCTATATAATATTCTTTACAAAAAGGAATTTATACTAATTAGGAATTTGGGGCACTTTCTAACACAAAGCGAAACACCACATGAAGATGAAGGTTGGGGGGTGGGGTGGAGGCGGGAGTTAATGTGGATGCAGGTACCCAGAAGGCCCAAATCTAATCATGCAACTTATCTGTCAAGAAGAAAATGGGCGATGGACCCAAAAGCTTTAATCATCTCCAGGATATATGAGCTGTAATGTACAGTTAGATTCACCTTATAACTGTAGCTCTTAAAGACCCATGATTTGATCTTCAAATCTGCGTGCAAAGCTGTGTTTGTACAATGAAATGAAGGGTGAATGAGAAACATATGGTCTGTTCATGACTCTAAATCTAGCCCTTCTCTGCCACACAACTTTGGTTTTTTTTCTACGTTCCTTTTTTGGCGTGGAGGGAGTGGCCATGATAAGATGAAGAAGAGACAAACTAGTGATTGGAGTAAGGAGAAGGGTGCGAGCATTGAAGGTGGTGCGGGATTAAGTCGGAAAAGAGAGAAATTTGAAGACGTAATTCGTTAGTGGCCTACTTTTGCTTGATGTGGATGGAATTGGGGACGTGGTGTGTGAGAGAAAGGACTTCTTTCCGTACCTATTTATTTTAGACATGTTCTTTCATGGTTTCCATCTTTCTTTTTCTCTCCCTCTTTCTTTTATTGTCCTTTTTTGTTCTTGTTTGTTCTTCTCCTTCTTTATGGGAATATAATTTCATTTTTTTATTCATTTTTTTTCTATATTAATGATTTTGTAAAACAAGAAATTTTGTATAAGTTTTAAATATTTCAATTAAAGAAAAAATTTACTTATTAATTATAAATTGTAAAATGATTTTCAAATAATATTAAGGCATTTTGTATTCCTTTAATAACAAAAATTGAGATAAAATATATTTTTACTTTTAAAAAATATCAAATATCTAAATATATTAAATATTAACATCTTTGAAGATATATTTATCTTTTATCTTATTCTAATTTCTATCCCATTTAGCAAAAAAGGGGAGTTCCACAAACCGACATCTTGGTGCACGTGTCAACACGAACGGGTTTTGGGCTTCGTTCCGGATTCTGGAACCAGGCCTGAATCCTGATATTGGAGCAGCCAAGCCCCTGGTTGGATAGTTGGGACAAGAGTGAAATGCCACCAAAAGTCTAGGCCCAAGCTTTGTTGTCTACCTTTTGGGTCAAAAAGGCCCAGTCCAGAACCCATTGGGTGAAAGAAAAAGCCCCATAAAGATTTGCAGGCCGGTAATGAGTCTTACAAAAAAAAATTCAGTCAATACGTATACCATGAAATTTCTGAAGTTTCGGTTTAGTTGTCGGGATTTACTTAATTCTTGGAAAGAAATTCTAACTACTATTAAAGGTGGTGTTTGTTTTTGTGACTGAATGCAAATTTACTTTACTTATGTTAGTTTATATCAATATGTTACTTTTAATTAAATAAAAAAATCAAATATTTTAAATTTTTTTATTCAGTCAAAAAACAAACACCATGAGTGAAAAGTGATGTTATTAGATTTTCAACTTTTTTTTTTTTTTTTTTTCTAATATACATAGTCCATGAATTCTCTAAACCTCTTTCGGACCTTTAAACATATAGTTCGAACTCCGGTGTTAGGGTTCAAAAGAGGCTCTCAAAGGGGCATTCAACACAATTTTTATGTGAACTCACCCTTGAAAATCGACTGTCAAAGATCAGATGTCAAAATGTTTACAAACCCAACCATTAAGCCTTAGTTTGGTGGTGTGGGACTCAACCGGATTGTTACAAAATGACGGACCCAAAACCATGAAACTTGGGCGGGTCCTTTGCCAAAATGAATGACCCAAATCTAACATATTTTGAGTATCCATTGATTTTGTAGAAGGAAGACCTTGATGCAATTTTCTTTTAGGGATTTGCACTTCACCATTGCATATAATGCTATTTTATAAGCATGAGTCCAAAATTGAAATTTTAGGAATTTCTTCCAGGTGAATGGAGTAGGGTTGAAGGAAAGTAATCTTATGAGTGAGTTTGGTCACCTAATGTACATGTTCCGTTCTTGTACTGCAACTAAATCTCAATCCCTCAATTTTCTAACAGAACAACTTCCCCCAAACAGCCCTCAAGAATGTCAATGTCAGATAGCCCAAAACTTGCTTAGTAGTTGGTCATGTTGAACACCAGCTTCACCACATCCCCATTTTTATTCACATTCAATCCAATTTTCTTTTCTCCTCTTTCTTTTGGTCAATCCCATCATAGGAAAACAAAGGAATGTTGTTGGGTTGGGCCTCCTAAACCTCTTCCCTATCATAGGACCCACAAATGCCATCCAAGTAGTTTGTTTAAAAAAACTTTTGATTTTTAGAATAAATTTGAGGTATTTTCAATTATTTTTATAAAGTATTTTGAATAATAATTAAAAATATAAAAATTATTTTTATATTATATTTAAGTGCATAGCACTTTTATCGAGAATAAACCCACAAAAAAAAAACAATTTTTCATATTTGATCTCTGAAGCATGATTTTATTTCTAGAAACAATTAAAAAAATATTATTTTTAAAAACATTATCAAACAAACCATTAAACATTATCGAGCTAGACCTAGAATACAATTGTTAATAAAACGGAGATTCCTTCCATGCAACAAAATCCAATTTTGGATTTCCACTTACATGAACATGGGTGCTTTCAATGGTAAATGATCTTTTGATGATTGAGAAGATCTTCCAAAATTTGGGCTAGATATGAGGAGAGCACAAGGGAATGAGTGGTTGTGTTGCATGACACCATCATCCACTTCAATACCTACTTGCTTCATTTCCTCTCCCCCACGCCACAAAACCAGACCCATCATCTTTCCATTCTTATTAAATCATAATTTAAAATCACTAAAATTCCCAAAATTCTTACCACTTGTCAATAAAATAATTAACACATATATTTCTAATTTTTTTCTCTAAATAATTGCTAAATTTTTCTAATATATTTGTAAATATTTTTATATTATGATATCATATTATTAAAACTTTATCAACTTTTTTGCCTCATGTAAGTAGTATACACCCTTAACATAACATACTAAAAAGACCATAGCATAGGCAAATAGATTTTTTTTTATGCCCTAATCATATAATTAATTAAATATTTTTTTCATGAATTTAATGTTAATTTTGTAATTACATTTATGGATTCACAAAAATATGAAAAAGAAATAATAATAATAAAGACACGTTTGCAATGTGTGAGCAGTATATATAAAATGTGTAGGCAAAAACACACCAACGTAACTGAAACTGAACTCTCTTCTTCGTCTTCTTCATCTCAGAGTTTGGGATTTGAAAATGGACGTGTCAGAGAGTTTTGGTGGATACCGTATCGGATTGGACGAATCGTATCGGCCTCTTCCTTCTGTGTACTTGGCTTTCCTCTCGATCTGGTTCGTCTCCGCCTGTTCTTGGACCGTCAATACCTGGAAAAACCGCCATTTTCAGGTCATTTCTCTTCACTCTTTGTTTCTTGATTACATGTGGGTGGCCTGTTTGTTTTGATGGGAAATTTTTTCTGGGAAAGTTAAGTATTTGTTGGAGAAAAAGATGAGTTTTTCTGAGAACCAGAGGGGGGTGAGGAAAATTGAGACTTGCATGTTCAGTGATGGGTTTGATCTGATGATTCTGCGCCTTTTATTTTGATTAGACTTGGGAAAGTTGATGGTTTTTGTATTTTTTTTAGGGGTTTTTATGTTTTTTTTTCTTCTTTCGAAAGAATGCTCTTTTTGGTTGCTGAGAAAATGGAGGAAAAGAAAATAAATTCAAATTCTTGGTTTCTGAATTTTCCGTTGCTTCAAACCCCTCCAATCCACTGAATCCATAGAACTACTGGGGTAGTGGTGAATTTTTTTTCCATTTTTGGAAACCAGAACAGAACAACATGAACTCAAATTGCATTCTCTTTTCTTTTTCACCATTTCTTCTCTCAATCAAAAGGAGGGTTTAAGCGATTTCCTTCAAAATTATTAGCCTGGATATTTCCTGTTTATAATTTTCATTTTTTAATCACCTGTACTGTGAATTAGATTTTCATTTGATTGGATTCTGTTTTGTAATTGCTTCATTTTTGTGTCATTGTTATACTAGAGCAGACGAATAATTTGCAGTGGACACTTGCATCTGTTCCATTGATTAAAGCTCTGCAACTCGCCCTTTCCTTTATCTTCTGGTAAGCCTCATGATTAAACTGAAACGTGGTAGTGCCTATAATGAAAAAATTGAAAAGAAAAAAATGAAGTTTCAAGGTTTTTCATAGTTCTGTATTTTGGATGACAATAGCTTTTGAACCGGTTCTTCGCTGTTTTCGTTTCAAATTATCCGAGTTCGATCATTTACCGAAACAATCTTAATATTGCATTAACTGTTTTTCATATTTCAAAGCACTGGTCTTGCAGGTATTCATGCTTTAATCTTCAGATATGCTCAGTGTGGATGTCATTTGGGGTGTATGTAACTGGGGTGCTCTTTCAGACTGCTTCTTTCGTGTCTTTCTTGCTCATTTCTCATGGTTATTGTATCATGTGTGAGCGTTTATCGGTCCCTGAACGACGCACTACAGCTGCACTTGGATGTGTCTTTTACTTGACTCTTGTTGGTTACCGAGCTTCTGTACCTTACTTTGCAGTAAGTTTCTAACTATCTAATGCAATATGATCTTGAATCTGTGGCCGCATCCAATTTTTGTCGATGTCAATTTTAAAGAGTAATCCCCATTTGCCTAAATCTATTTTTTCTACCTGAAATAGTAACCCCTTTTCACTTCCTATGATCCAGGTCCTTCTTCTGCTTAATTATTTTATTTCCTTCTATGTGATCTTCCACCATATATCCCGAAATTTATTATTGTTACGGGAACAATTGAGTTTCATAGAGGATGAGGAGGTTCATGCAATGCATGATGCGGTTTACACAAAGTATATCATGTTCAAGTATGTGTTTCTGGTACTATAAATGGTCTAGCCTTTTCTTCATGGAAGAATATTATGGTCTGAATTTGATCTGCCATTTTCTTTCGTATATATAGAAAATTTCAGGGTGCAATGCAGATAGTAGCCATGGCAGAAACTGTGGTATGAATTTCCTAATCTGTGGATTCTAATTATATTTACTAATATGCTAAATACCGAAGCTCGATCGATGAGACAGTTGAGTGTTTTTCTGGATGTCAGATATACATTAACGTGGATGACTCATCAGAAAAATACTGGCTTCGCTTGTTAGTTCGAGAATGGGCACAATTCTGCATCTTTCTGTACATTGGGTATGTGTTAATCACATGATATAGTCAAAGTCTTCAATAGAAACATTTTAGTTCTTAACGATTCACGAAGTTACTAATTATAGGTGTAGACAATGTCTAGAAAACACGACAAATTTGCTTACTGGTTTTAATCCATTTTGGTTTTGTAGATGGACCTTCAGGTCACAAGACTTGGCGCCACGCTTCTCTTTTATGCCATCCTTAAAATCTAACATGGAAGTATGGTTGCCTCCAGTGTACAGCATTGTAAGTTCTTAGTCAAATTTGAACACTTCAAGACTATTGAAATAACATTTTGGACCATGCCTAACTGATCAGTCTTCCTTTTCATAGCCATATGAACCCATCATGCACAATCATCTTTTGAGGATTTGAGAAATGACGTTGTTTATGATTCTTGTTGTCGGTCTTTTTGTGGAGAGTGGGTAAAACAAGTATCATGATCAAACCATTCTCAGTCCCCAACTTCTGATTCTTAATTTCATCATCCATGGATTCTAGTTTCATCGAATATGAGGATGTATTATACATCAATGAAACTCCTATTTTTGTATTTGCCATTTCAAACACCTCGACTCAGACTAGACTCTGCCATATCTTACAGTTCTTAACTCAAAATTGTATTGGATTTCATTATTTGCTTGTTGAGCACTAACACGTCTTAGTAGTCGGTTGATGGCAGACCTGCTGAGATAGGCAGGGTTGGTTCTTATAAACAGAACCCAAGATGCAGGGTTTCTCTGTATACCTCTAGATACACAGTTATGAAATTAGTATTCTTTTTTTTCTTTTCTTCAGATAATAGTAACTCATGTTCCTGCAGGAAATGGATGCAACAGCTTTCAAAGATTTTAGCAGTCATGAATGGCATATTGGGGTGGTAAGTGATGTTAAACTCGAACCCCTTGCCTGTTTATGGTCTCATTTATTCAAATTTTTAGTAGTTTCTCCATGGATTGATGAAGCCTAAATATCAGTTATCCTATGAGCTTATTTTTTCCAAATGGCTGCCAGCATCCTTTCACAAAAGCTCTCCATTATCCTGTTTAGGTTCTTAATTTTGTGCAGTATTCAGTTATTCTATACTAAATCTGAGTTGGTATTGTTACTGAAAAAGCGATTTATGCTCTTCCAGCCATCTTCGCTTTCCTGCAATGAACGATTTAACGATTCCGTTCTAGTAGTAATTCAGCATCCACATGCACATAGGCCAACTTCAGCAACGCCCTCTTCCCCAACTCCAGCTGGTGTAGCCTCTTCTGCAACTGACTCCAGTTCAGATTCATGTCCAAGCAAGAATCACGAGTAAAATTTACTCATAGAATAAACTACTGCAATATGCTCGCTAATGTTCTTCACAAAAAATTTCAGCAGTAAACGTTGATCTTCCCTCGTGCCTCCGATACCCGTAAACCTGACAGCAAGAGCTGCAAAAAGGGTGGATGGTGATTCGTTGGCTTAAGCTATAGAACTTGCAGTTGATTGATTTAGTAACTGTATATTCCTCTCCCCTTTGTGTTGTTTCTTGTTTGAAGTTGTATTCCTCCTGTAAATGTAATTCTGATTTTGGTTGATGTTTAACTACTAATTTTTCTAAAAAAAATCTTACCCACAAGTGAAGAGACAAATAGAATTTGCATTTATATTTAATAGAGACAAACAAAACCCGAGACTTCTCGTCAAACCAAATTCTGACATCATGTTGAACTACTAATTTTTCTAAAAGTTTAAGTTTCTAGGGTTCAATATACATATTGTGCTCCTTAAGGTCAACTATTTTGGGCTCAAGCCCATGCTTGCCAACAAAGCTAAAAAACCTTGAGATTCCTTCATGTTTACTAATAAATTTTCAAAATTTAACTTTCACGATGTTTTCTTTAAGTATTAAAAATGGTAAAAAAAAAAAAAATTTAATTTAATTTTTATTTTCAAAACTAAACTTACATAATTTTAAATTATTTAATCTTTATATAGAAAAGTTAAAATAAGTGAAAATTATTATAAAATATAAAAATTTATCAAATTATGGTACTTGTAGATGATATTCCATATTGATGTATATCTTTTTGTAACTTTCAACAAAAGACAGATATTTGTAATGAAAATTTATTATGTTCTTTTCTACATTCAATTTTATTTCTTTTTGAGGATTTTTGTTTATTCTTCATTCTTTCTTTTTCTCATTCTTTTATTTTACATCAGAAATGAACTAAATATTATATAAAAATAATTTATTGATTTTATTTTTTTTTTAAATTTCCTTATTTTTCTTTACTTTTACTTTTTCCTTTTTATTTTTTCCCAAAATCTCCTTAAACCAAACATAAAGATAACATAGTAACTTCAAATAATTAAAATATCTAAGTTCATATAAGATATCTTGATTATTTTCTAGAATTTAGAGGAGCTTTGAAAAAGAAAAAGGAAACAAATTTAGAAGGCCAAAAAAGGGAAAAATAATTTAGAAGAAAAAAACATTAATTAAGTAAGAGGAAAAAAATGTTATCCGGGGGGATTAAGACTACAACTTGAATGGGTTAAAAGACTAACGTGCCAAACCCAATCTAAGATCGAGTTGAAAATTAGCAACCCATAACCAAGTCCATGCCCAATGCGGGTAATTATTTTAAATGTTCAAGATTTAAAATAAATAATTACCCACAAACTCAAATTTCAACTCCAAAAACATTCTAATAATTAAACAAAAATGATAAATATATTAGTTTTTAAGATGATTAAGAATTGACAAATCTTGATATTTTTCTAACCCATTCAAACCTTGGGTGGGTTGAACCCATCTAAGTTTCAGATGGGAGACAATATCCAGGCCCAAAAATCTATCCTACTCTCGAACCTGGGCCAACTCTATTGGGCTGGGTGTGTAGAGCCCCCCCCCGTGAATGAAATCCACCGGGAGAGCTTTCTCTCTTCTTCTCCGCAGCATTCGGGCTTTCGTGGGACGAGCAGTGAGTGCAGAGACTGAAGTAGCGTGACAGAACAATCCAAAGCCGACAAATATGAGTTCAGGTACCCTCTTATGGGGTTTGATTTTGTATTTCCAATGATTACTATGATCATGGTGTTTCGCCTTCTAGTTTGATCAAAATGCAAAAAGCCTTAATTTTTGCTTTTCTAATTCTCTGTTTGGTTGCCCAGAAAACGGAGGCGAAAGAAAATCTGAGACCCATAATTTTTTTTGGGTTTAAAAGAAAAAACCGAAATAATCAATAAAAGGAATTCCCTTTTAACTGTTCTGGGTTTTCTTCACTGCTTAATTTTTTTTTTCCTTATTTTTTAGCAACCCAAGGGAGTAGTATGATGCACAATGGATGATTTTCTGGATTTTTGTTAATATGAAGAGAAATTTTTTATGAAGGTTCTGTTGAATTGGTATGGAAATACAAGGCTTGTTTCCGTTAGTAAGAATTTAGGGTCTTCGAAACCAAACCCATTTCTAATAATTAGGGTTAACTTAAAAACCACCTGCATTTTGTTCTGGAGTCCATGATACATGTTTACGTTTTTATATTAGATTGTTCTCTTTGTTGGGTGGTTTGATTCATGAACCAGATCAGACTGTAGAAATCATTACTGTCAACTTTTCTTACTTATCAAATCTGTCTATTGAAAAGAAATAAAAATGCAGTCAAGGATTATTTCATTCTTTTTTTCATTTTATTAGAAAGTTTTTGATTTTGGCAGGTGGTGCATTTGGTGGAGCCAGGGGTGCAAGGCCAGTGCCACCGGAAAAAGGAATATTCCCTTTGGATCGCATGCATGAATGCGACCTGGTAGAATTTCCCTCATGTTTTCACTAGAAATGAGTTTTTACTTATATTTATGTTCATATGTTTTTTATGCCCTTATATTAAGCATAACAAGTTCTTGAACATTGTGTGGTTTCAACTTAAATTTCGGGTGTCTTTTGTTTCTTTGGCTATTTTTCCTTCATTTCATAGTTGCTGTTGCTGTATTGATGTGTTTCAGGAGAAGATAGAATATATCAGCTGTCTCAAATCCTCTGGTAATAATTCTGAAAAATGTAGGCACCTCTCAAAAAAGTACCTCCAATGTCGTATGGATAAGTAAGTGGATTTTTGTTTTGCTTTTCTCTTTATTGAGTTCGGAGATAAGTTCCATTTGTTTGGAGAAAATGGAGTAGTTGAAAGGGTGAACCTGTGAATGGGATAAGTGAGGATCATTTTTATTTTTAAGGTGAACTTTGTCATGACTCTACTTGGATGGTTAAAGCTCCATTGACATATGAATGTGGCCTTTCCATAACAAAACCTTGGTTCAAATGTGAAATTAGAAGGCAAACTCTTTGCCTTTCAAGGTTAAGCTGAATCAGCTTAATTTTAATTTAGAGCTGTCTCAGGGTATTAATTTCTGAAAGCAGTGTAGTGACTCTGTGCAGGTCTTAATTTACTCAACCAAGATGTTATTTGATCTCCTAATTGCATTTGGCACTATAAGTAGATTGTCATTTTTTGAAGGGTTCAATAACTAGAACTAAGTTGTCATTGATGAAGTTGCATATTGATTCTTTTTCTCTTTTTCTGTAGAAGGAGCTTTTCTTTTTTTGCAGCACCTTCAGAAAAATTGCTTATTTAGCGATTTTGTAGTTAATTTGAAGGAAAATAAATCCTCATATTTCAGTCTAAAGGATTTTACTTCTTCCAAAAGCTAGCCAATGGGATGCCATTTTGTCCTTTTCTCTTTTCTCCTTTTTTGAGTCAACAGTAGTGTTATTGGAGTGAAAACATGTCTAATTGCTAAAATTTTTAACACCAAAATTTGGATAAGGAGTTCCATATGGATTTTAAAGAAACCCTATTGAGCGGAATATTGGAACTGTTGCTGAGGGAGATTTGCTCATACCTTGTCCCATCTGAGTTTGATACAACTTTCTCTCTAATTGACAAATATAAAAAATGTGTATGTTACAAACTTAGGGTGATAATTTTTCTCTCCACTGATTCTTTATCCTCTAAGATTGAGATGTTAGTTCATGCCAATCTTCCCAACTTAGGGTGTGTCTGTAAATATGTCCAAGGAAGAATAACTTGGATAACCATTAAAGCATATTCTTCCTAGTGTAATACTGCTTTTATATGTGGAGGATTGAATATAATGGTGAAAATAAACATAAAGTAGCTTGTTGGTGAAACTCACTACTCTCTCTGTCTCTCTCTCTCTCTCCCTCCCTCTCTCTGAACACCACCGCAGCCTCCTAGCTTCCCAGTTCAAAAAATATAAAAAAGAATAGAAAAACAAAAACATTTCTCCTGACTAGAGTGGTTCTTATCTGAAATGCTGTCAGACTAAATAATAATCTTTTGATGGGATCTTGCAGGAACTTGATGGCAAAACAAGACTTGTCAGAACTTGGATTCAGAAAGGAAGCTGACACCGTATCTTCTGAAGGGAAAAATGATCTGAGGATTGATTCTTGAAGCCCATCACCATTTGTTTTGAGAGCATGACAGTAGTTTTGCAAAGTGGAAGACCATTTCCCTAATTTTGATTAGTTGTTTATTTTTTGTTCTTTTGATACAAAACCATGTAAATGACCTAAGAAATCTGAGGATTACAAGCTTTTTACTGCGACAGCTATGCTCAAATTTAGGCTAGAAACTACTAGGGTAACCCTTTACTATTTTCTTGAATTTTCCCTGAATTTTGTTGGATCCAGCAACATTTTTGGAAATTGTTATAAATATGCAAATAAAGGATGCACTGAAGCCCATACTCTGGGTTTTAAATGGAAGTGAACTCTTTATTCTTTTATTTCTGGAGGATGATATTGTCTGGGATTGTTTGCATTATAGGTTGGATACTGAGGAAGCTCTTACTATTTTACTTTTGCGCCAATTCTGCTAGCATTGATGGGGATGAAGTATGGAGCAGACTGAAAAAGGGTCTTGTTTTGGGAAACCATTGTGTTTTGAAGCTCGATATGTCATTCTTGATAATAGCCTACTTTCATGGAATTCTTTAAAAAACAGTTTTTCTTCTGGTTTTAGGACAGAAGAGACATATGAGATAGTGTGGGAGATTTGGGTTTGAGCACCTATACACAATAAACTTCCCTTCCAATAAACAAATGACAGTTCGTATACTTCAAAAAATTTTGGGCTGGCGGGAGACAAACCCAAGAAAAGAGACAAATATTTTAGTAATTTCTTTATTATTTTCCAACCATTTCTCTGTGGTCGCCCAACCTCTCCATTTGTTTCTGCGCTTGGTCCTTTCCTTCTCTCTCTCTCTCTCTCTCTGGTTCCATGGCTTTCCTTCTCTCTCTGCAACTCCCCCATTCATACTCGTAATCTCTCTCTCTCTCTGAGAATCTCACTCACTCTTTATATATATATAATGAAAGTTAATGAATAAGTTCACTTTTCAACTTCTATACCAGTAAATGTATGTCTCAATTGATTATCAGCCTTTTATATTTGTAATATTTAGTCTGTTGTGTATCATCCATCTGTTGAATTTTGAGTTAAAAACTGCTCTCAGAACTTTGTTTTTCCAACTGGGTGTAGTGTTCATGAACTTTCCCAAGTTTTTGAGATTGCCATAGAGTTTTGAAATTCTGGGGAAAATTTTAATGTAGCTAGCATTGAAGTAATTAGGCTTGTTCATTTTATTACTTATTTAATTTTTTGGAGAGAGGGAAAAATCATAGGCAGTATGTTGAGATCTCCATTACTTACCTAGTGTATATTTCTTGAAGTTAATTGGTGTACAAAATTTTCATGACTTGCTGATGGTGATTCAGTTGGAACTTCTCAACATCTTGGTTTGGTGTTCCATATCTATATGTAAATCAACTACCCAGAAAGGTAGGAAGGTTGCAAAGATGTTTTTATATCCAAACATTTGGTCTTGGACTTGGAAAAAAAAACGAAGCTTCCATGTATTTTGTGTTAATTGTAGCATTACATTGCCTTCTGAATTCCAGGACTAAAAGATTCATGAATTTTTTTTTTTTGTGCCCCAGAAACTTTGAATCAGAGGACAGAAGAACAGTAAGGAGCAATGCACCTTATTCTTCAAAGTTCAATGGCAAGAAGAACAGAATTTTGTTTACATATTCCACTTATTCATCAAGGTGGTTTTCTTCTGGGGTGCCATCATCCATGGTTTCTTCAGCTTATTCTGATCAAACCAATAATAAGAACGTGCCTCCTCCGGTTAAAGCTATCAGTACCAAAATGGAATTCAATCGGGTGAATTGTCTTGTGTGGGTATTGCATGAGTCTGCTAGGAGCTTTTCCCACACGGTTGAATCTTTTGAATTGGCAAGATGCGGTCCAGAGCTAGCAATGGCTTGGGTGGGAGTTGATGTGCATGCCTGGCATAAGCGCATTGCCCATCAGGTATGCACTTACACAAAAACCATTAGCACTAAGTGATTAGGGTTCTTCCTCCATAAACTGATACAGAGTATTATGCTTGTACTTTTATGACTTTCTTGTTGGCAAGATAAATTTAAATAAGAATTATACCATTGTGGTAGGACAGGTAGCAGTGTATGCTTTGTTAAGAACTGCAATTGAACTGGAATTCTTCCTTTCTCATGGACGCTGCAACAATCCTTCTCTAGTTCGTGAGATGTAAGTTCTAAAATCGTCTTTTAGAAGTCTAATGTTAATGGATTTGCTTTAGTCCTGGAAGTAGTAGTTGGTTAACTAGTGAAACTTGCACATGCTATGCCTGAAAACATCTTTTTGAAGTTTTGTTTGAACTTCCATACATGTTGATATTCCATCACTTGTGGCTCAGTTTTGATGTCTCTTCCTCACTTCAAAGGCAAACGGTGATTGCAACCTTGTATGCTAGGACTAAAATTTTGTTCCTTCATTTCATTCAGCTTGTCCCCAATAATAAACTCGATCGAGCAGAACATAGAAAGCCAGCTGAAGGCAAGGCACCCAAAATTGGTTGAATGGTTTAGAATGGTGGAACTGCCACGTATAGCGGGATTTTTCATTCCATTGTTGAAGAAGTGGTCTATGGAATATGCTGGAAGGTTAGCTCACAGAATTCTCAGCTTTTAGTATAACATTGTTGAATCTTGGACAAATTCCCACTGCTTTTCCAGGTTTATTTTTTCACCTAGTACCTTGAATTGGGAAAATAGTATAAAACACAATAATTTTCAGTGGTGTTGCAGGGATTATTCTGGCTATAAGCTGCTGTGTGGCAGTAGGAAAATTGGGTTCTGGCCATATTTCCTGCCCCTTGTTTATATCGTCTATTGAGGACGCATTAATAGAGCTCATGAATTTGTCACATAGTCTTGTTTCAGTGGATAAATTGCACCAGTTAGCCACTGAGGCAGGTTTTGAACAGGAGTTCCTGTATAATTTTGGTACAAAGATTCTGCCTAGCCAGAAAAGTGAAGATGTAGAATTTTGGATTGGTTTGGCTCAGAAAAAACTCGCTAAAGCAATTCGCAGAGAAAGTGTATTTTCAGGCCTTCAGACTTTTCAAGACAAGGTCAGTTCAGTGATTCATGTAATAACCTCCTGGCCTTTGTCATGGACACTCTTGGACAATCCCTAGATAATTTCATTTTCAATTTACTGAACCATAAGAGTTTGTTCTAAAGGATTCCATCAAAGCTAAGTGTTCAAGTTCTACAGAAGCAAACATATAGTTATCATCCCAAATGTCGATCCCTCATTCGGAATTGTGAATATTTGAATGCTAAGGGAAGTATTTCTCATGTTCTAAGCCCTGGTCTTACCTTTCTCTATTAATGGTTGACAGGTTCAAGAGAGTAATTGTCTGGCTACTCTAGGAATTTTTGCATTTCTGGGAAGAAAAACAAGATTATTTTTGTTAGGAATGGGAATAAAGGATCTTGATGAGCAGGTTAAGGACTTCCTCAGGTACATCACTCTGCATTTTTTTTTTATAACCCTTTTAAACTTCTCAACTTTATCCTTAGACTCCAGTAGGTTCAATGCTTTGATTTCAGTTACTTGGAGTGTGGTAGCCTTTTCATTTACCCCAAGTTTTCTTCACTCTCTGTGTATCAACTTTTCATGGAGGTCAGTTAGTTTCAACACACTTACAATAGGGAAGGTAATATATGAAAATATTCTAATATTCAAACTCTCTTTACAGGTAGTAGCTGATGAAATTGGATGGCTTGATTTTTATGCTGCATTTCCTTTGGGATTCAATCAAGAGAGAAGGAGGTCCAAACAGCATGCCATCCAAGCAGAGAAAGAGATTATTTTACATACTGTTTTTACGGTTTGCTATGATGTTTTCTCTGGGTTTGCACATTTCAGCAGTTCAACTCAGCAGCCCTTAAATGCAGACTTGTTGGCATTCTTGCTCCGAAGGTAGTAAGCATAATCTCAATTTTAAATTTTCTTTCCTGGAGTTGCCATGATTGTTGATTTATTTTACTTTTTATATTTTTTTCAGTCAAAGCCTGCTTACTAGTTGTCTGGAAGACTACTGGGCTGCCTATGATAGATCAGGGTATGATAATGCCGATTTCTCAAGCAGTCAGCTGCAGAAGATTGCAGAAAGAAATGCCCTTGACCAAACACAATCCAGTGGAACTAAAGACACTACAAGTTCATCAGTAACCTTGGATGCACAACAGAAGGTGACTGACTTAATGGCAAGGAGAAATCCAGAAAAAATACCTCAGTCTGGGAATAAACTGAGCAAGGTATGAGTCCTCAGTGGATAGATGGACCCAACAACAACTGTGAAACACCATTCTGAAATTATTCTTTGTAAATAAGTGACTGCACTACACAATTTTAGGCAACAATTACAATAATTTGCTGCTGGCAGGCTAGCTGCAAAGTGGGGACAGAGACAAGAACCCTGGTGGAGGCAGGAAGGACAGCTGAATCAGAGGCTCTGCATCAAAATTTACTCAGGAAATCCAGCATGAAGTTGATATCTACAAGCTCTGTAAGTCCAATGATCATCTGACTCGATGATTAGTAAAAAAAAACCATCTCAAAGTTCAGATGCTAATGCTTCAAATTGAACTGTGTTTAAGGATATATGGATGGGCACTCAGCTGCTCTTCATAGACATCATGGCTTCTCTGGAGCTTCTACTAAAGCAAATGCGTGGCCGCAGGGTTACAGAAAGGGAAAGAAAGAAGCTAAAACAAACACTAGCTGATATTGCTTCACTTATCCCAGTTACAATTCTAATGCTACTCCCTGTAATCACCTACTCATCAACTCTTTATTCTCCAATTTTTTATCTTTCATCATTGGCTGAAGTAGCAGTTGGCTTTCTCTTTTCATATCCATGTTTGTGACTTTTGATCAGACAAAATGAATTATAATTGCCATAGAAGACAATTTATCTGGGCTTGCATCAACTGTCAAAATAATTATAAGAGAGGTGCTTTAAAATCCTTTTATCTTTTTCTGTGATCCAGGTATCTGTTGTAGGGCATGCGGCCATCTTAGCAGCTATAAAGAAGTACATGCCATCCTTGGTAATTCTTGTCACCCTTTCCCTCACATTTATGGTCTTATCCTTTCTTTCTGCTTATCCTGTTTCATTGATGATACCGGATATTAGATCCCATCTCCATATTCCTCCGAGCGACTGGATGTTGTAAAACAACTGAAAAGAAGCAAGAAGATGGAAGTTCAGACACTGAGCAACCAAGAGGATGCATCCTCTGCTATCTCTCAAAAATAAATGGTTGATGCTAACGTGTTGTCCATTGATCACTTGAACATGACATGTATACATTTCTATGAACATGTGGATGCTTACATATATTCATTGGTGATGATCAAATTCGTAGTGTCAAGACAAATAATTCTATTATTCTAAAGTAGATTTTGCTTAAACAAATAACTTTAGGTATTGTTCACTAGGATGACGAATATATTTGGTAATTAAGAAAGAATATCGTGTGAATCGAGATGGCGATGATAAAAAAGGGAGACGGTGAAAAATCATATATGAGATTTGAAACAAAATATATTAATGAAAAAACACTAAGATTTCAAATTCATTAGAAATCAATTTCGATATTAAAAAAGTTAATAAGATGTATAATTTATCAAGTTAGGTTGAACCGTTGAAGACCTTAAAATGTCATCTAAATTGATATTTAATTTAACTTTAAATTTAAATCCATTAAAATCTCAAATTATGAATCTTAATTGCTTCGATCAATTATTCACAATTAAGCTCAATTTATCTTTAATTACCTTCTAATAGATCTTATAATGACTCTTTATGATTTCATCTTATCAATATTAAATATTTGGCAAATTGATTAAGATTATTATATTCTTTATTAAAGGAAATTAAAAGATATTATTTTTCTCAAGTTAATCAATTTATTCAAGACTACCTTTCAATCTTAGTTTCAAGCTATTAATTCATCATGTATCTTGACTCTAAATCCTTCCTCCTTTGATAAAAATAAAATCTAGTCACTCATGTTTGAGAGATTTATTACAAAAAAAATTTATTAATAAAAAGAAAATGTCAAAAAAATTTATTACAAAACTTCATTTTTAAAAGATATAAAAATGGTCAAAAGATTCAAAAAAAAAAAACTAAAAGATAAAAAAACTAAAATGAAAGTTTCTTATAAGCCATTTGATCTGTTAGCAAGTATATGTGAAATTTCCATGATCATATGCAATGATGAAAATATTAGTTTTTACTAAAATATACAAAATAAATATCACTAAGATGAGATTAAATTGATAATAATACATATTATATATATATATATATATATATATATAATATATTTTGTGACTTTAAGTAATAATTTTGTCTTAAAAATATATTTAAAATAATTAATTTGAATATGCTTAAGAATATATATCCACATAGCAAGGGAGATTTGCCTTCAAGTTCTAATCTCTTCCAAATTTGTAGTTTGGACTCCTTTGGCATGATAATAAGAAATTGCAATTTCTTCTCTTTTAAGCATTTTTCAATCTTCACCCAAGCTATCTCTTCTCTATCTAACAATTTTCAATCTTCTTACTAGACAAATAGACTTCAAATCATGAGAACTTAATGCCTTAATATTTGTAAACACGTTTATTAATTTTTAGCATATAATTTGGAATTCAAGAAATAATCCAATTACCACTAAAAAGTACAAACTAAAACTAGTTCAAAATTAATATTATTTCTTCTCTATACTCCATTATATTTGTTATAAAATTTTAAACTAAACGAATGAACTTCAAATAATGCATTAGATCTATTAATGAGTAAATTTTTAAAAATACTTTGGAACTAAAAAATATGCCCAATAAATACCAAAAAGTGAAAGACCAAAACTAATTTAGAATGAGTCACAACTTTATTAGTGCATGTAATTATACTTTTATGAATTTTTTCGTTAAAAGCAAATAAATTCAAAGTGAAGTGAGATTTAATGTTTTAATTTTTTTTAAATAAATCTATTAATTTTTAAAAATAATATGAAATATGAAAAATTTATCCAATTAATTACATATTGAATCAAAATTAGTTTAAAATACTGTGTATGAGCACTAAATATTTATATACAACGAAAATTTTCACTTATGTATAAAAAAGGTTATTGTCAGTTTTGATTTTTCTATTGAAATCTTTATATTTAGTTTGGATCATGAAAATACATAAGCAAAGGGGAAAACACATCATTCATGCAACTTACAAGTCACTGAGTTCAAAAGAAAGGATAAGAATTGAAAATGGAGCTTCAATGATGAAAGCAAACAGTAGGGGCACTAACATGGAAAAGATGAAAAAGAAGAAAAAGTGGTGGAACCCAACATAAAGTAAACATCTCCTTTACAGGCTGTTGGCCACAATTTATTGCCTGCTAAAATGTCTTGCATAATCCATGAAATTAATGTTCGTCTAGTCTCCACAATTATAGCTGCAAAAAATTTTTTTCTGGGTGCCAAAAATCTCTCTTAACAGTTGATGTTCAGGTATCCAGAAAATTAATCATAATTACCAAAAGGAGCAGAGCATGACTGGTCGAATCTTTTCGGGCTAAGAATGAAAAAAGAAGAAGAAAGCAGCATATGTGGGACAGGAGAACCAACACTCCCATCTATCTCTTTGGATTCCCATTACAAATTGTCTACCACAATGACCCACCAACGCGTCTTGCATAATCTACCCACGAAAAAGTTTTGATGTGGGAATCTTTTTTCTTTCTTTTTTTCTTTTCTTTTTTGGTGGGCTGTTAAGCAACTGTTATTCATCAGATCCATTACGGCAACTCACCCATCTCCTCTTTTGAGTTCTTCAGTTGTCTTTCAAACTCATCTTTTTCCTGTCATCCCCTGAAGCAATGGATTGTGTGAGCCCAATCCTGGACGTCGCCACCTGCTTGTGGGATTGCACCGCCAAGAGAGCAGTTTATATTCGTAAGCTTGAAGAAAATCTCAAGTCTTTGGAGAGCTCAACGGAGGAACTGCGCAACTTAAGTGAGGATGTGATGGGAAGAGTCGAGCGTGAGGAGCAACTACAGAGTAGGCGTACGCATGAAGTGGATGGTTGGCTCCGCGCTGTACAGGCCATGGAAGCTGAAGTGGAAGAAATATTGCAAAATGGGGATCAAGAAATCCAACAGAAATGTCTCGGAACCTGTCCTAAGAATTGCAGGTCAAGCTACAAGCTGGGGAAGATTGTGAGAAGAAAGATCGATGCTGTGACTGAATTAAAGGGCAAAGGGCATTTTGATTTTGTGGCTCATAGTTTGCCTTGTGCTCCGGTGGATGAGAGACCGATGGGGAAAACTATGGGCTTAGACTTGATGTTCGAGAAGGTTCGGAGATGCCTGGAAGATGAGCAAGTAAGAAGTATTGGGTTGTATGGAATTGGGGGTGTTGGAAAAACGACCCTCTTGCAGAAAATCAATAATGAGTATTTTGGTAAAAGAAACGATTTTGATGTTGTGATGTGGATAGTGGTGTCGAAACCAATCAACATAGGAAATATTCAAGACGTGATCCTAAATAAATTAACGGCCCCAGATGACAAATGGAAGAATCGAAGCAAGGAAGAGAAGGCTGCAGAAATATGCAAGTTGTTGAAATCCAAAAACTTTGTGATATTGCTTGATGATATGTGGGACCGACTCAATCTCTTGGAGGTGGGGATCCCTGATTTGAGTGATCAAACTAAGTCCAAAGTAGTACTCACTACCCGATCTGAACGAGTATGCGATGAAATGGAGGTTCATAAGAGGATGAAGGTAGAGTGTTTGACACGGGATGAAGCGTTTTCTCTGTTTCGCGACAAGGTTGGTGAGAATATCTTGAATTCACATCCAGATATAAAAAGGCTTGCTAAGATTGTTGTTGAGGAATGCAAAGGATTGCCGCTTGCCCTCATCGTCATCGGGCGAGCAATGGCTAGCAGGAAAACTCCTCAAGAATGGGAGCAAGCAATACAAGTGTTGAAGAGTTACCCAGCAAAGTTTTCAGGTATGGGAGATCAAGTATTTCCGATTTTGAAATTCAGTTACGATCACTTGGACAATGACACCACCAAATCATGTTTCCTATATTGTTCGCTATTCCCTGAAGACCATAAAATTTGGATTGAAGACCTCATAGATCTTTGGATCGGGGAGGGGTTTATGGACAAATTTGTTGATATATATGAAGCACGCAACCAAGGAGAGGAGATTATTAGAAGCTTAAAACTTGCATGTCTCTTGGAAGGTGGTGTATCGGAACACACTTGTAAGATGCATGATGTGATCCGTGACATGGCTCTATGGTTATCATGTGATTATGGGGAAGAGAAACACAAAAGTTTTGTACTAGATCATGGTCAATTGATTGAAGCATATGAAACTGTGAAATGGAAAGAAGCTCAACGGATTTCACTATGGTATTCTAATATCAATGAAGGACTCTCTCTATCACCCTGTTTCCTCAATCTCCGAACTTTGATTTTGAGAAATAGTAACATGAAGTCACTTCCAATTGGATTCTTCCAATTCATGCCTGTCATAAGAGTTTTGGATTTGTCGTACAATGCAAATTTAGTGGAGTTACCTCTGGAGATTTGTAGATTAGAGAGTTTGGAATTTCTTAATCTAGCAAGGACGGGTATAAAAAAGATGCCTATAGAGCTGAAGAATTTGACAAAACTGAGGTGTTTGATATTAGACAATATATGGAAGCTTGAAGTAATTCCACCAAACGTGATATCTTGCCTTTCAAATTTGCAGATGTTTAGGATGCAATTATTAAACATTGAAAAGGATATTAAGGAATATGAGGAAGTTGGAGAGTTGCAGGAGTTGGAGTGCTTGCAATACCTGAGTTGGATAAGTATCACGTTACGTACAATCCCAGCTGTTCAAAAATATCTCACCTCCTTGATGCTGCAGAAGTGCGTACGACATTTAGCGATGGGCAACTGCCCAGGTTTGCAGGTGGTGGAGTTGCCACTTTCAACTTTGCAAAGACTCACTGTGCTTGAATTTCAAGGCTGTTATGATTTGGAACGTGTTAAAATAAATATGGGACTGTCTCGAGGTCATATCTCAAACTCAAACTTCCACAACCTTGTTAAGGTGTTTATTAACGGGTGTCAATTCTTGGACTTGACCTGGCTTATTTATGCTCCAAGCCTTGAGTTGCTGTGCGTTGAAGACAATCCTGCAATGGAAGAAATTATAGGGAGTGATGAGTGTGGAGACTCAGAAATTGACCAACAAAATCTCAGCATATTCTCAAGACTTGTGGTGTTATGGTTACGTGGTCTCCCAAATCTAAAGAGTATCTACAAGCAGGCCTTGCCATTTCCTTCCCTCAAAGAGATCCATGTGGCTGGTTGTCCAAATCTAAGGAAATTGCCATTGAATTCCAATAGTGCCACCAACACTTTAAAAGAAATTGAGGCGCATCGAAGCTGGTGGGAGGAGTTGGAGAGGGAGGATGACAACCTCAAGCGCACTTTCACTTCGTATCTTAAAATATGAACGTGGTGATTCAAAGGAGGAGATGGTTCTAGAGTTGTATGTCATGGAGGTTTGCAGGAATTGTTGGGTTTCCTTCACTTCCTTTAATTTCCTCCCTGTTTTGTGAGAAATCCATTGGTCTTCCTCTGCCAGGTACATTTTTCGTTTTTGCTTCCATTTGTTTAATGTTATGAGAGATGTTTTAATGCAACGAAGAATTGTGAAAGAGGTGAGATTCTCATGATAGGCAAATGAATGATTGTTTTTGTAGGACAAGTTGGTGGTGGGTGATTGGATGCTGGGAATGCATAGCAAGAATAGCATAAATAATTGTTGAAAAGAAAGAACCTTTCGTATGGTGATCAATTTCCTATGTTTCTATTGCCTCATGTGTTTTATCTATAAAATTTGACCATTCTTAGCTTAAGTTTTTTGCATTGAAATATTCTGAATATTATCTTAAGGCAAAAACGTCTTATAGTGTGTGATCGCTTGGGTGGGGTGAATAAATACCTCTCCAATTTAAAAAGTTTTGCATTTTTTGATTCAATTATAAGATTTTGCTTACCCTAAACATAATTCTCTTTTAGAATTTAATATTATTTATAAAAAAAAAAAAAAAAAAACAAGTGTAAGGATTAAATTAAGCTATGGGTGAAAGTAGATGAGTGATTTTCTGTAATTTAATCTAAGTAGATGAGTGATTTCCAATAATTTAATCTACTTTTTATTTATATAATTTTATTTTTTATTTTTTTGGGAAAATAAAATAATAAAAATTCATAATTATATAAAAACAAAATAAAATTATTTTTGATGATTTTTAGTAATTTTTTTATGAGCTTGGAAAATTTCATTACATTATATCAATATTATTGGTTTGGTAAAAAAAATGGAATAGGTGAAAATGAAGTGTCACTTTCCTTCTTCACAATTTTTAAGAAAATTAATGAAGTAAAGAAAATTCATAGTTAAAATAATTTTAAATTGTTTTAAAAGTTATGATTGTAATAAAATCGAAACATACTTCATCTTTTTTCAGTGAAATTTAACATTTTAAATTTATTAGCTTTTATTTACTTACATGTAATAAAATGTAGGCACCACCTTAAAAAAATAATGACTTAAAAAAAGTTAAGATGCTAAAAAAAATTATTATTTCAAAATTTAAATTTGTAAAGGCATAATCCAAATTTGTAAAAATTAAAATTTTATAATTTTTTAAATTGTGATTTAAAAAAATCAAAAATTAAAATACAACCAAACAAACCCACAATCAAAATTGACATTTTTCTTACTTTTTAGTCTCCCTTCCTTTTAAAGCTTTGCATTTGACCTAGTGCCTGGAAGTATACCTTATCTTTTTTTCAGTGAAATTTAATATTTTAAATTTATTAGCATTTAATTACATGTTTGTCTTTTAAAATTTATTTATTTGAACATGTTAAAGCATAGAAAAACTTCTTACTTTAATTTTAATATTTAATTTATGAAATTCAAAATCATTTACAATATTTATGAAATATTTATTTGTTATTATTTAGCACTAAGAAATAATGGTGATTTTCTTATTCTTTATTGTTACCTGGTTTACATCATTTTTTAACTTCAGAAAATATAGACTCTATCTAAAAATTGACTCAACTTTTGACTAATTGTTTGTATGTTATATTTACTTGTGCCGTGATTAAAAAGGTTTAGGGGTGCAACTTGTCTAAATTGACCCAACCTAATTTGAATCTAATTCCCAGGTTTGAACAATTATTTTCAATACTTAAGTTGAATTTGAGTTAGATTTTTTCATCACAAACCAATTTAGATTGAGTTCAGGTCAAGATTCAAATAACTCAAGTCTTACTTACAACCAATTTAATGTTTTTATTTTATTTATAATACAAAATATTTTATATGATAATATTTGTTTTCTTTTTAGATGTTTAAGAAAAAATATCAAATTATATTAAATCAAACTTTCATTTTTTTAGAATAAAAATTTGTCTTTATTTACTATCGATCCTAGTCTAACCCAACCAAAAATATCACTTTTTTATTTTTTTTTTTAGAATGAAATTTTGCTTTATTTACTACTAATCCAAGCCTAACCCAATCAACCAGACCAAATTAACATAAATGATGTTAGGTTGGACTTAAGTTGAATATCTTGAGTTAAAATTGGTTTAGGTAAGACTTAAGTTGAATATCTTGAGTTAAACATTGGTTTTGGTTGAACTCAAATTGATTATTTCCTAATTCAGACTAGACTCGGATTAATCATCAATCCTATCAACTCGCTCAAATTACAAACTAATTAAATTTTATTTTTGGGTAGCCCAAAATCAAAATAGTAATAATAATGACCCATGCCTTTCTACGTAGGGCAAGATGTCCCATAGATAGAACCAAAATTTGTTAGTTACTCCAAAATAAAAGTTTGTTATACTTTGATTGCATAAAAGTATTATCTAATATCTTTTCCCTTTCCTTTTTCAATCACATTTTGAAATTTTAACAGTGATCAAGAAATTTCACCGGTGATTAAGGAATTTTAACGTTTGGATGGCATCAAAATCAAAATAGTAATAATAAACCAATGCCTTTGGTTTGTACGGCAACATGTCCCATAAATTTGAACCAAAACCTGTTAATAACTGCAACATAAAAAGATGATTATGCTTTGATTGCTTCAAAGTATTATCCAATATCTTTTTCCGCTTTTTTTCAATCACATTTGAACCTGATTTACATCGACAAATTGCAAGGAAAGTCGAAAGAAACAAGTGACTCAATAATCTAATCAAATAATAGATTGGGTCTGAAAGTGTGTTGAATCAACATAAAAACAGATCCCTCAATCCAACAAATGTATCTACCACAAGCATTCCTCATAGAAGAAAGGTTATAAAGAAACAACTCTACAAATCCATTACAATGTAAAGAAAAGCAAGGAGTGCCTCCACTTACAGAATACCCAAAGTTGAGAAACCAAACTTACACAACCACATTCTCTCACTCTTCTTCCATCTTCCACTACACCACAAATCTGCAATTTTTCCACTCTCTTTCCTTTTCAGTTGTGGGATTTTCCCCGTTTTATAAGTTACAGTCCTATTTTCATTGAAACATGACTCTTTTAACATCTCCAGATGTCCCATTATTGCAAAAGAATTCAGCTTCTCAGTTGAAAGAAAATAACCAGCTGCGATATACTTGCCTAAAAATAAACATGTCATCATTGACGTGTTCAGCGTAAGAGCTCCAATTCAAATCACCCTCTTTGGATCTCGAGCAGCAGCCAGATGATCCTGCAGAACAGATGGAGAGTAGCACAGCATGCATGATATCAGTAATACAGATCGAAATGCTGCACAATATTTCTCTGAGAAAGTGATGGAAGGATTTCGTCCTTCTAATTTCTAGTGCATGTATCAAGTGCCTGCTCTACTGCAGCATCATCCCAACCCATCCCACTGAAAATAATAATAATAAATAAATAACTGGTAGCGAAAAGGTAGGTCAAAAACTTACAGAGATAAAATCAAATGCTTTTGTCTCCTCTTTCTTTGAACTGGTCATTACTGCAGTGGGACTTTGAGTAGGAATATGTGGATGAAAAATGTCAGGGAGGGGTGAAGAATATCCTCCTTCCATTGTTCCACCAGCATGACCCATGCCAGCACTTTGAGAAGTCAGGTTCCCCAGCTGCTGAAAGTTGGACATTGCTGCTAGGAACTGCTGCTGGGCAAAGAAATTCCCCATGGCACCATAATTCATTGGTTGAGAAGGAAAAGCTGGATTGAACATAATGCCTGGAGGGATATTATAGGGCATTGAACCCAAAGGAAACATGGCATTTGCATTCATGCCAGCCGTTTCAGAACCAAAACCATTCAAAGCATCATTGGAGACTTGCTTGGGGGAGTAACTATTTGAATCTGAGAACACAGTCTCAGAGAGTGCCCCAGGAAGCATTCCTTTCTGTGTCGTATTTGAGACATTTCCATTAATGGATAAACCAGCCATTAAATCATTAACATCCTTTTTATGATTTTCTTGCTCCTGAGGAAGTTCAGCATTTGACCCAAAAATATCAAATAGTTCAGGTTCATTACTAGTTGCTGCCTTAGGAATCTCATTAGCACCCACTTTATCATCAACAGTCATTCCTGAAAAGAGGTCATCTACCTGTTCTCTAGCCTCGCCACTGAGAAATGAGACATCTGCAAAGGGATCGTCATCATTTTTTTGTTCACCAGTGTTCTCACTAACACCAAGACCATCTCCAAATAAATCATCAATTAGAGGGCTGGTTGATGTTGTCAAATTTGGTACACTTTGATCACTTTGGGTTTTTATAGAATCTTCTGCCCCATAGTAATCATCTGGACCACCAGTGTCTATTAAGTCAGGCATCTGAACTGCAGGCACTGTCTCAGTCTTCAGTGGCTTTTCAGGAGGGCTCATTGTGCTGCCTGTTTGCTCTCCACCCAAAAGGCTTAACACCTGTCAATTAAAATCCAAATGTCAACCACAAAATGTACTCCGAGGATTCATGGAAGTGAGTTTCTGGCCCCACTATAGGTTTTCTTATTCAATGTTTTAGATCAGGTATAAAGTCATCAGGAAGACAAATTTTGCCTCATTAAGAAAAAAAGAATGAAAACAAAAATGAAGCATGATACATCTTGCAAGAATGCCCCACCCAGTGTGTGGATTTCCTTTGAGATAGAAAACTTGTACAATAATTCCTGAATCAGACTCAACTTTCAATCAAGAGACTAAAACATGCAAGAAAATTTAGAAAGAGAAGTGGGAAAACTAATTTTTTTAGGAATCTGAAAGACAAAATTAGAAAATAATGGCTTTATCACAGAGGCAGCAAGTAAAGCTAATGCAACATTTTGAACTCTTGATTTTTTTCCCTTAATATAGAACTTGATTGTTGATATTTTCAAATTGCAAATGTGAAATTTGTACAGGCCTTGTTACCTAAAGAGGCAATTGTTAGTCAGTCACTATTTCATAGTCAGCCAGAAACTTTTGTAACCATTTCAATGATTCTGAGCTTTACCTGGTTGAATAGTTGGTCAATGAGATTATCAATGAATTCAAGTTATTCAAAACCCAGTTAGCTTTAGCACAATTATTTTACCATGTTCAATGTCATTCACTGCTATGCATGGACCCCAACTATCATGGAAATTATTATTCCATTTCCTACTACTAATCAAGAAATTCAATTTGGTGATAGAAACTCAAAAGACTGGCATCACTCCCACAACCTACCAATATACTCAACAAAAGACAAGCATCCCTCCTATAAGGATTCATGAAACAACCTCAAAATTTATCAAACAAAGAGGCCAACTGACAACTTAAAGACAGAGAACTAAAGAAGAGAGAGAGAGAGAGAGAGAGAGAGAGAGAGAGAGAGAGCAGATCTAGCCTCAACGATTGATAATTCTTCAATAGCGATTTTTCAGTATAATCTGAATTTACCCCTCCTTCCACTATTATATGTTACTAGTCCTCCAAAATTCTCCATATCTCCCTTTGTATTTCATTTTTCTTTTACTTTTTAAAAATAAGTAAAAATACTTACATGCCTTTAGCCATCATAACTACAAACCAAACAATTCTATCACTAAGAATTCTGAACGCCTAACACCATATCATCTTATTAAAGACATGCAAACATCTATTATTTCCTTTTCCTGTTAAAAGGGAAGAGAAGAAAAATGAACCTCAAAATACATTTCTAACGTAAAGAAATTTACCTTGTTTGCCTTTTCCCTCAGTGAAGCTTGGGGAGACTCGCAACATTTCAACACAACATCTTTGTTTTCACAAAAATAAGATGCTACAGTTGAAAACTGTTCTTCATCCTTTTTCCTCAAAATTGAGTCAAGCACACAAACAGCTTTCATCCGCACCTGACAGGAAGGCAGTACTGTACTAATCAAAAATGAAAATAAAAAAAAATGGGTATGCATTCATTTCATTTGAATATTGATTGCTAGAAAAATTGCACCATGTTTGTTTTAAAATCATTTTTAGACACCAAACCATAGGAATTTCAAACCAGTTTAAATGTTTAATGTTGAATTAAAAACCTCCACAAGAAAATTTTGTTTGTGGAAGGGCATATAGTAACCAGTATATCAATATAAGGAACATACCTGCCACAGAGGAGAATGGAGCTTTGATTCAAGGGCATGACTTAACGCCAAAGCATCCAACTTTGCAGCTTCTATGAGGAAAATCTGAATAGCATCTCGAGTGGGCTGCAGACGTACACCTCCTGATGTCACTATTGTTTCCAATAATCTCTCCTCACGGGTCTTACTCTCAGCAAAGCTTGAACTGGAGTCTCCGTTGGTAGTTTCTGACTTGGTTATTCGTACATCCTGGTTCCAAGGCCCACCAGAAACATTCTTTGAGCTGCCAAAACTACTTTGGGTTTCATTTTGATGTTCAACTCCTTCATATCTATCTTGGTACTCAATTTCTGTAGTCAATGACCTTCGAAGATTTGGACTCTTGTAGCTTCCATTATCATTCTTCCTTAGCGAATGACCTTGTGTGATACTACTAATTCCCTGTTTGATAGATGTACTTCCAAGACCAACTACCTCACTGAGAAATGATTTCTTATCTTCTGATGGCATCTCATAGTTTGTATTCCCAAAACCTTGAATTCGTCTATTAAGATCTTCTGAAGGTGCTGGCTTATTTTCCTCTGCAGCAAAGATAGCAGAGATAGTTTCTTGAGCCGTGTCTCGAACAGCCTTATTAAGGGCATCCCCCTTCAAAGCATCTAACTGGCCCTTGTAATGGAGTAACTGTCGCACAGCCACTGAGTGTCTTTGCATTTCCCTTCTAAACTCCACACCTGACTTTCCCACCGCATATTTAATCAGCCTTAGAGCCTGTACAATATTCAAGAAAAATACAAACCAACATGACTTATAACTCAACGGAAAAAGCCAAAATACATTTCTTATGATGGCTGTACAATAATCCATAAAAACTAATATGGAAAAGAGCACTACTGAGATGAACTGTCACAGTTGTCAGTCATTTTTCTTCAAAGTGAAAAAGAGAAACAATGAGGCATAGGCTTTATGAATTTCCATTATAACTTGTTTGTTTACACTATCCTAAAACTCAACTGCTCCATATCTGCGTGACATGCTAACCCAGAACCAAGGCCCAGTTTGGGTCTATGAAAGTGCAGGCAGAAGGAAAGGAAAATGGTTAAAATTACTAAAAAATTGCTTCATTTCTAAAGACATTTCAGCATTTTCCTTCCCTTTCCCTCATTCTTTTCAAGATCCAAATAAATGCCTAAACTTTTCTGGTTTAAACAATTGTAAAGGGTATAAAAATGAATATATTTTGCAATACCGGTACCCTGTAAATTTTTACATCTTAATCCAGCTTGGCAGCCTAGAAAATGCAGGGAAATCAAAACAGATCAAAATTTTGCATCTTATAGTTTTTTTATTCACAAGCCGTCACCGGACTGAACCCAATGCAGCAATTTGATTTAATTAACATAAGCCCATCAACTTTCAGATACCAAAACAAAACGAAATCCAATACGAAAATTAGAATTCCTTACGGTCCCTGCAGTTTCTCATCACCCAAATAGAAAGCTGACTCTCCATTAATTAAAAAACAGAGTTTTCAACTATCAAGATCCACCAAATCCCAGTTCCCAGCCTATCAATTTATAACAATTAACACGAGGCAGAGAATCCAGAATTCCATACCTTCTGTCTAACAACTGGGCTCTTATGATCGAGCCGTTTCAAAATAAACTCAGAGACTTCCTTCACAATACTAACATGCGAAGACCGAAGGAGCTCGCAAATCTCTTCTAATTTGTAAACAGGCGTGACCTTGTCTTCGTCAGACGTTGCTCCATCAATCATTCGCGATCTCCAGTACGATTCCACAGCTCTCCTGCTCGAATCCATCCCTCAAACCCCCTCAAAAAAACTCTAATCTCTAGAAACTAATGAATCTTGACCCAATTCAAAACCCTAGAAACACAAACCCCAGGAAAGATCATGCATGTGCCAATACAGAATTGGGAGTTTCAGATCGAATCACAACCGTACAAAACCAGGAATATTCAAGAAAAAGGCACCGATTTGATGGAATAATCGAAATGATTCGATGGAATGATCAAAACCATCGGACTATAGGGGCTGATGCACACAATTGGAGGATTTGGGTGGATGAAAATTAGGGTTTATGAGGGAGTTAAAAGAGAGTTTCAGAAAGATATGGAGAGAAATGGGGGTTTGATGATGGGAGAGGGGAAGAAAGGGTTCACAAAATGCAGACAGGTCTGGGAATTGAGTCACCGATCTGTTGTTTACGTCAAGAGTTTGGTTTCTTCCACCCGCGTACGTTAGCACTCGCGGCCCCAAATAGTGGTTTTGGACCTCATAGGTTAGAAATTGAGTCGAAATTTTTATTTACATTTTCTCAAAATAGAAACTTCGAAAATAATATAAATTAAAATTTTATTTTTTTAAAAAAATACAATCAATTTTATACTAGACTTGATATAACATACACACCATTGTGTAATTATACCCATCATTTAAGTATTGAAAATAACAAAATCACATTGATAACATTTTTAACATTTTCCTATTTTATTTTATATATATAATATTTTTTAAAAGAAATTTAAAATATTTTTAATTTATTTTTAAAATTTTTAAAAATAAATTTTATGTTTAATATTTTATTTATTTGATTACTTCAAACTTATTTTACTTATTTTAACTCTTTAATATAAAATTTAAATAATTTAAATATATATAAATTTTAATAAATGCAACCATACTTTTTTTTTTTTTTCTTAAAACAAAACCTATTCTAAAGTGGTAAGAAGATGATCCACAGAAGTGCAATCTCAAAATGTCAAATGCCATTACAGTCAACATCCCACTACCACTCCTGTTGATTGCTTTGAGCATGGAGTCTACTCATCATATATTCATATTCCCTGATATTCATGTTGTGAATGATACCAAATACTGAAAGGCCCCCTACCAAAAAGGGACACAACCCAGATGCAGAGAGAAGTATACAAGCAGCACATAGAATCAAAACCTTACAGAACGCAAATTTCCATCAACATGATGAAGAATACGCTAATTATATTGATGATTGAATCATTTTTCTCTTTTGTTAAGAGGCCAAACCTGCAGAAATTACATCATCCAGTTCGTCAACAGTCATCTCATTCCTAAAGAGGAGTTTAAGGTATGGAAGAACTTTTGGGAGGACAGGCAAATCTGCCATGTTAACACTCATCAGGTCGAAGGCAATGCATGTTTTGTGCATATGGGCATCATCAAAAACTGGAATTTTTGGGTATCTTTGGCTGAAGTGGGTAAGGATGATCCGGTATGCGCCAGCAGAGTTCCCAACTTCGATTGCTTCATTTGTTGTGCTGTGGTTTCTTGCTATTGCCTCATCCACCATCCCCTCCTCAAAAGTTGCCTGCAACAATCACAAGAACAAGGTGGTCAATCATATTTTTCCTTTCTTTTGCCTCCCTTTTTACCAACAAAGGTTGAACATGGTCCTTCACCTTAATAATTAATATTTTAAATCATGTCATAACCTTGTTATGAAATCTCTATAACAAAAAAACCATGTAGACATCGAGAAATCATTCCAAAGCAACATAACTCTAGGTATCAAATCTAAGCTTCTTCCTAGAACCCTAGGTTGACAATTATGTCAGAGGTAATAGTCTTCATAAAATTCTGTTATATTACTTAAAGAAGAAAATGAAATCTAAAAAATATTATATTATGAGATGAAAAAACACAAATTCTTGTGAAAACTTGCCTCGTGTATAAGAACTGTTGCTCCACGAGCTGCTTCTATTAGTTCTGGGCAGGGCCTAGTGTCACCAGAGTACACAATCTTCCACCCTGGTATAACTTTTCCAACACTATTGATTCTCTCTGATGCTTTCAAGACAACACCGAATGCCTGGGGACAGTGCACAACAGGAAAGCTGATCAAAGCCTCCAAACCTGCTTCACAGAGCACTTTCTTCAAGTTCTTTAGGATTGGGAAAGCCACGCTATGGTCAACAGGACTCCCTGGTCTCTTCCAATAGCTCTGCATACGACTTCCTTTAGCAAATAAAGAGGAATCAATATTTTGATTCATTAACTCAACTGTATTTCTATTGTTTACATCCTCAAAACTGACTGGACCTTCTGGAGAAGAGTGTTCCTTGTTTGTTTCAAAACTGCACTCGAAAGCATTCAGTGAAACTTCTGTGGTGTGCCTGCAATCAAGGAACTGCATATCTAGATCTTCAAGTTTTTGGTATGCATCTAGATATCTCTTAAGCTGCCTTGGCCCAATAACAAGCAAAGGTTCATGAGGTACTCCCTTCAACAAATCACGTCGCAAAGTAAGTATTCTTGCCAGACCCGCATGGTGATCAGCATGAATATGAGAAATCCAAATACATCTTAAACCCCTCACAGCATTGTCAGCACCCTCTACACTAAATCTGTTCTCAGAACACATAAAACCATTCAAGTGTTAGGGTAATGGAGAAACTAAAACAACAGTATTGTGCATTTAAAAATTCATAAACAGTGATTTTTACCTTCGTTTCAGTTGTCCCAGGGTTCCTTCACCGCAATCTAGGAGCAAACTTCCCTTTGAGAAAAGATTAATATAAATAGAAGTAACATTTCTGTATTTAGATGGCTGGGAAGAACCAGTCCCTAGAAGAACAATCTCCATGTCTTCTCTTGTTATATTCTCCAAACAACCAGGAAGAGTATTCCAATTCAACCATGGTTCTTCAATCATAACTTTATCATCATGCATGGGAGTTATCTCCCCTTTTGCTTCTCCAAACCCATTCCAAAATTGGCCTACTTCTTGGGCAGCATCTACAACCTCTGGGATCTCTGAAACTAAGTCATCAATTATTTCTGAGGGAGAGCTCAAACTCGGTATACCAGATCTATCCAAACCAAGCTGTGCATATGGGCGCAAATGGAACTGTCCCACATAGGGGAGAATGTTATTACTATCTCATCTGCTCTCATTAAATTAAGCTACCAAGTTGGTCCAACGTCATAAAATTTTCATACCTTTAGAAGATTTTCAGCAGCAACGCTTTCACAAAGCTTTGTAACAGAACCCTGGAGACAAGAAACAAACTGTTCAATTACCCCAAATCATGATAAAATGTAGCTACTAAAAACTAATCATTGCCGTGTCAAAACAATGTGATAACAAACAAACCTCACTTGAAGCAATCAATTCTGGAATTGAGTGGTTAAGATGCCGAAGAGACCAAAAACCTGGGGCTGGAAAGAACCGAGGACAAAGGTAGTTAAGTCGTGCTGCAATTCTTGCACTAGATTTTAGAATCGGAATTTCCACATTCTTCCTGCACATAAAACGAGAAACATTAATTGCTGCATTAGCAAACTAGTAGGAATCACTAATCAAATATAATTGCTGCATGAGCAACCACGTAGGAATCAGTAATCAAACTACCAAAGTAAGGAAATATATGCTTCTGAAAGAAGGAATTACTAAGAAGATGATGATGATGATGATGATAATGATTGTGTAGGCAATAAGTAACGTACATTTCATGTCCAGCCATGATATGTTGGGCAGCACCAAATCTCTTCATCCACACTTGGTAATTGGGAGCCCTTACAACAGATGCAGGACTTAAGTGAATTACACAATTCACTGTTTTGGCACTCTCTGGTGGGTTGCTTGACGAACCAGCATAATAACTACTGAGGGATTCCACGGATAAAAGGTCCTGTAGATATGATTCCGTTGGGCAGTCTACAAGCAATACAAGAGGACCAGGAATAGAAGGTCCCATCACATCACTTGGATGAACCTAAAAAATAAGAAAAACAAAGCTATGGATCAAAACAAATGGTATGAAACATACATAGAACACCATAAGTAAACCCACCATGATATTTTTTCGATCTGACACTACTGATTTCCCAAGCTGTAATTCACGGTATTTTGGCCCAGCTTTCAGTCCAAGAGCCACAGCTTTTTGAGGGTCAAATTTCCCTTTAATCTCAGGCAATTCACAAACATAAATTACAGAAATATCACCAGGCTTCACCATAGCACCAGCTTTGCTGTCTTCACCTGCTGAATGTGGTAAAATTGGTTCCTGAAGATGATCCCTTCTCCCTTCTATGCCTACTTCAGAAGGATATAGCATGTTGGGTTCCTCTGTCACAATCTGAGATCCTTTCAGGCAACTTGGTCGCAAGAGAATGGCTGATATTTTCACAACTTCATCATCAATGAGAACAATGGGATCTGAAAACTCCCTAAGATCAGGAATAGGAGCACCATCAGAACCAAGAGCTTGCCCAAAGCTACGAGTATGGACCATGGCAGCATTTGGGATAAAGGATCTCATTGCATCAACTAAATATTTAAGATCTGAGGGACCCCAAATATTGACCTTTAAGGCAACAGAAAGAAGAGATTATAGTCATACATGTTAAAGTATTAATCTGACCAACTTCTATGGAAGAAAATGAACAGAGATTAAATCAATCTGGTACTTACAGACATTCCTTCATCTCCCATGCCAGCCAAAGTCAAAAGAAGCCCTACGATATAGAGTAACAATGGAACAATTCAGTTTCTCTTGCAGTCCTCACTTTGCATCAAAATCAAAAAATGAAGTAGAGTAGTAATGCTTTTGAAAATGTGATTCCACCCCGAGTATTTCAAATGTTCTCCTTTTATAAGTGGAACACAGTTGCAAGTGCAACTTAAAGAAGACCATGAAGGCACAGACCTGGAAGTCCACCAGCCGTTTCAGAGCAGACACGAGACAGAAATATGTGATCAATCTAAACAAAGATAAAGTGTTAAAATGCCTTCCTGCAATTAGAGGAATAATTCCCTCCATCAAAGATGAAGGAAACTTGAAATATAGACCCAAAAGAAGGAACAAAATATGTATTCTCAAGTATTTATACCTTTGACAACTTAATCTTATGCTCTGTGCAGAAACGTTGCAAGCCCTGGAAAGAAACTAATACGTTAAGAGGTTAGGGATATAATCATTTAAGAGGTTCATAAAATTCTCTAGCAGAAGCTGCCAAATCCAAAAGTAGATTGAGTATCACTTTATACACAATTTTACAAAATATCAAAAGGGTCTTTACATCCTTCAACCTTGCCTATTTTGGACCATCCATATGAGGAATCAGGTTACCAGAACTTGAGTTCCAGTTACATAAATCAACAAAATTTTGATAAGCAAGCAACCAGTGTCTGATAATGTAACAATAATTATTGTAAAGACTAAAAGAAAACCAGGTTACTTGGTTATATGGCAATCATCTATGGACTCTGCCATCAACTGTTGACATTTGAAAAGCATTAAATATGAGGGCAAAACATCTTTCAACGAGGGGCAGTTTCCAAGATAAGTCCTTCACTTATATCAGTTTACAGTACAGTGGAAAAAGACCAAGCAAGCTCAAGTGTCAAAAGGACTCATTTTGGTTGTATGATCCATCTATGCTTTTCAAGGAAACTATTTTCTAAATCCATGTAAAGACTCATTTGGAGGTAAAATAAAGCATAATAGCTCACAAAAACTATTTTCAATCTCGGTTTTGGATCCATGCTTGGCAAATCATTTCATGGGTTTTTTTTTCTTTTTCAAAGAATAAGAAAGAAGAAAGTTAATTCAAAAAAAAAAAATCCATTGATTGGGATACAAAGCGTCAGTAGATAAATCCATCCTCTGAGATTGGAATTGATTAATATGGCCTTCATTTTATTCCATTATGTGAAGAGGATTCTTTAGCCTTACAAGCAGTAACAAAGTAGTTGCCCCATGGATGTAAACAAGAAGAGCAAAACAAAATAAGTCTTTTATGGCTCTTCCTCTAAAATTCACAAGGAACTTTCTTTTTTGTTTTATAAGATAGGACCAAGACCTCATGGTTCAATGCCACAATACAACTGGTTCATGTACAGGTTCAACCAAATGTAAACAAGTTCACTAGGATAAAAGTTTCAACATGAAGAACACTAAGTGACAATGAACAGCATGAAACAACCCATATAAGATGTAAACCCAACAGAAAGGCACATGAATCATAATTGCGTGAATTGCTTCTTCTTTTCTAATCATAATTAACCAATTATATCATCAAATTTAAGCAGTGGATAAAATTCCTCACTGCTGCCAAATGTTTACCTCTCCAGCATTGAAAATAAATCTTTGTTTATCAAAGAAAAGCAAGACAGAAGACGAAGTATCTTGTGTATCCATCCCAGTCCCCAGAATCTGCAATCATAGCAAGTAAGAAGATATCAAATATTTTTAACCACAAGACATCTTGGATACTTCAAACTTTTAAGCTATGTTGGGTTCCCCAAAATTTTGAAAGAAAAAGCAAGGGGAAGAAAATACAGAGGAGAAGTAGAAGGAAAGAAAATGAAGAAAAATAAAAAATAGATTTAAATGCAATAAACTATTTTTATATGTTACTTCAAATTCATTTCACTTATTTTAACTCTTCTATACAAAGACTAAATATTTTGAAAATACAGAAGTTTCTAACTAATTTAACTATATATGATTTTCTTTCAGGTTTTCCACTAACAAACCAAATATGAAAAAATCATTTTCTTTACCATTTTTTTTCTTAATATTTTCCTGGATTCAAACATAGAAATAAATAAAACAATCTCTAAATCCTAGTAAATGCCCCGCCAAAATAAAATAATTTGCAAGTTGAAACATTTTCCAACACCCTCTTCACTAAAAAGTGAAGACAATATCCTCCAATAAACTAGTTCATGGAAACACCATTATGTATCGTTTGATTACAGGGTTTATCTTATGCAAATCAGGGACAGAATCCTAAGGCAATCAAAGTATGTGTTTTTCTAGCATAGTAGTATCACTAACTGAGATCCTGGACTCTCAAAAAAAATTTCCCAAATCACAGCCTTGTCCTAAGTTTACCGCTTCTCAGCACAGCCAAATCACAGTATGCTAAAAGCAAACTTCATAAAATTATTCACTAAACTGGTAGTTGGGTTTCCCCAACTGGAGCAGGGAAATCCTACTAGATGACTTCGGTATGTTATTCCACGCAATAATGACAAACCCTTGTTTAATTTTTGGTTGATTGTAGACAAAACCACCACAATATATTCTTTTGTGCTGAAAACTGAGAAAGCTCTCATCTTTGATATTATGAAACAACTAAAATATATCATTAGAGAATTTATTCAAGCCCGTCTAGCTCAGTCAGTAGAGCACAAGGCTCTTAACCTTGTGGTTACTTATCAAAAAATAAAGATAGAAGAAGCTGATTGATACAGCTTACTTCCTAGAAAGCCACGTTCAAAAATTTGAAAAAGAAGCCAATTTCATCATCTTGAAGATGTGCACACTTGTCCCATTTGGATTTGCTTTCGTATGTGCCCATTTGAATTCACCCATATCCCAAATTAACTAGAAAATTTAAAACTTTGAAATACTCTCCAGTGCAAGGAAGCACCTGTAATTAAACCCCAAAATCCAAATTAGCTACCAAAGTTAACATTGAGAACCCAAATGAACAGGAGAATGGAGACACAAATTACACAGTACACAATAACCATTAAAGAAAGCTCACAAAGACAAAAACCAATTCAGCCAATAATTGCACATAAATTTGAATTTATTTCAAATATTTCAGTAACCCAATCCCAATTCCCAAGTACCCCAAAATTCCATTACTCAAATTAACCACAGAGTAGAGAATTTTCCAAATACCCGCTTCTCCGAGCCATAAAATACAGCAAACCTAGTCCACAACATCACCATTAAAGAATCCCCAATGTCAAAACCCAAAAATTACCTGAACATAGCATATGGTATTGACAGGATTGAGTTTCCGAGCTTTCAACTGAAGGGTCTTGGGCCTGTCATTCTTGTCTCTCCCCTCAGCCCTCCTCTTGTTAAACCCAACAGACCCAGACTCAGTCTCCTCCGTTGACATACCTTTGTCTCTCCTATTAGTCTCCCTGAAAGAACTGCTATTCCTTCTCCTCAGATGGTGGGGGTGACGACGGAGTTTAGGATACCTTCCAGACGAAGAAGAGAGGACAGTGAAGAATGAAGGAGGATTGAGAAGAGGGGACTTGGATTTGGAGAGGGTGGAGAAAGAGAGAAATGGGGATTTAAATGGAGAAAGGAGAGGAGAGCAGTACAGGAGGCGGAAGCTTGTGAGATGGGGCATTGTTTTTGAATTGGATAGGCAGAGGGTTTTAGGAACCCAGCACAAAACCCTCTCCTCCAGTCTCTCCGAAGATTTGCAATTTTTTTTTCCTTTTCATTGACTTATCATCCAAACATGCCCTAAAGTCTAAATACCATGATGTCTCTACATTTTTGAGAGGACAATATTTTCATGGAAAATTCTTCCTAACCTACTTTCCATTTGTTCTTTCACTGATCACAATCTTTGACATTTTTTCACATCATTCCTACAAAGTTATCACAAGTAATCTTAGTAATGTCCATTTGTCAAAAGCAATTAGCATTATGGACTCCCAAATTGTCCTTGGGTCTCTTCATATTAAAATTTTTTAAGTCCAATTTGTTATGAAGTCTAAGTCACGGTAGTGTTTGTTTTTTGGTTGAACATAAAAAGTCAAAATATTTGATTTTTTCAATTCAACTAAAAATAACTCATTAACATCAACCAACATAATTAAACTAAATTTATTGATAATAAGTTTACTTTAATTATATTAATTAATATTAATAAGGTACTTTTAACTAAATAGAAAAAATCAAATATTTTGACTTTTTCTATTTAGTCAAAAAATAAATACCACATATCTCATTCAAAATTTTAGAGCTAAGTAGGGTGTTGTATATTTAACATTATCTTAAGCCAAACCCAACTTATTTTGCAATAGAGGCCTTTGTACGATAATTTTTTTGAGGATTTGGTGAAACTTTTTCTGGTCTCCTTCTCTATCATTAGATAGCTGCCACCCCTCATCTTTTGACCATCTTCTCATTTTTTGGGGGTTTAGGGTTAGTCAAAAGAAGTGTAATTGGTGTTGAGAGAAGATAGGTGTTTATGATTGAAGCGGGGAAAGGGGCATGAAATTAGGATGAAATTATAAAAATGTCATTCTTAATGGTCAATGAATGAACATTGCTTTAAGATTGTGTTGTAGCATTTGGTAAATATTAAAAGTAATAAGGATAAAAAAGGTAAAAAAAGTTGCAACAAAACTATATTTTGGCTTTTATAATATAAAAATTTATGCTATTTAATAAAAAATATTAACATATTTATATTTATTCTTATCATGATATCAAAAATAAATACTAAAATACTATATTTTTAATTTCTCATAATTATTTATAAATTTAATAATATATGTAAATTATATATTTATGAAATCATTCTAACATCATGGTTGTATTATAGTTGAATATTGACATGATCCTTGAATTATGATTTAGTAACTTTTTTTATTTATGTGATGAAAACAAAAGTAACAATCATTTTTTTGGTTGGCTTTAGGGATTGATTTTAAGGCTATTTTCAAAAGTTGCTATGCCTAAGAGTATTATTATTATTATTTTTTGGATGAGTTTATTTCAGTCATAAATATATATAAAATAAAAAAATAATTTATTTTAATAATAGAAGAAATTGCACCAAATTGACGGCAGGTAAAATCAATTTAAAATATAGAGTGAAATAATTTAATATATCATAAATAATAATCAATTAGCACTGCCACCACAAAGCTGGAATAGCTCAGTTGGCTAGAGCGTGTGGCTGTTAACCACAAGGTCGAAGGTTCAAGCCCTTCTTCTAGCGATTTGTTTTCCCATTCCCAACCTTTCATTATGTTGACTTTTTCCCTCTCCTTTCCAATCACTACCTTCCGCCCTGTTGACTTCTTCTCTCCCCTTTCCAATCATCACCTTCCATTCTCTTGATCAACGGTTAAGACCTATCTCCTTAGGGTCCCCCACATCACAAACAGATAAGATAAATATAAGAACCACCACACAAGCCATCCTCCAACCCCAAATGCAAATATCCAATTAACCATTACAAAACAATCTCAATCCACACCCCCTCTCCTCCCTCCACTTCTCTTCAAATGGGTACTCTTCAACTCAACTCATATGGCCTATCTTCTTTCTCACTCACCCAGAACTTCACCTCCAAAACCCACAAAACCCTTAAACCCTTCAACCCTCCTTCCTCCTCTAGACCCAAAATCAAGGCCATTGGGACCATCCCAGAAAGCCAGTCACAGGCTACCCCATCAGATGAACCACCTTCCGTCAACTTTGCATTTGTCAATGTAAGTTTTGAATTTTAACGGATAGTTCTTTTGAATTTTGTTTTACATATGCCCTTAGGCAGTGGCAACTTAGTATGAATTGTGGTTTGTTTTCAGTCAGTGTTGCTCCCTGATGGCACCCCGGATGTACATTTCCGATCAGCATGTGGTGGCCAAAAACTTAGGGACATAATGTTGGATTCTAACATTGATTTATACGGACCGTATGTACGTATTCTTGACTCATATACGGTATATGTATGTGTGTACCATTATGATTTTGTGTGCTTTTGTACCAAGTGGTTTGGTTGTACATTGGTTTTCAGGCTAGGCCTCTGTTAAATTGTGGAGGAGGGGGAACCTGTGGGACTTGCATTGTGGAGGTGATTTTTATGAATTTATAAGCAATTTTGGAATTTATTTTAGAGGAATTATGCAAATACAGTAGTGGGTATTTATGAATTACCATTATTTCATATGATATAAACCCTACATTCAAATTTAGAGATGGGTATGTTACCCTAGGTCCTCTTTTCACATGGTCCCTTTTCCTTTTTCTTGTTTATAGGTTATTGAAGGGAAGGATCTCCTCACCCCACGGACAGACAAGGAGAAGGAAAAACTCAAAAGGGTAATTATTTTGACAATTCCTATAAACTTGAATGATAAACTTTCAGAAGTCAATCTAAATAGGGTCTTATTAGAGTGCGTTTAGGAGTGATTTTAGAAAATTTTTTTAGCATTTTTAATACTTGAATGATAAAAAATTTTAAGTGTTAGAAAGACTAAAAACGTTTTCTAAAATTACTATCCAACGAACTCTTAGTATTGTTTGTCGATAAGGTTAATAATAAATTACCCTAATACTAATATTAACTTAATGATAGCAAAGCTATCTTAATAGGTTGGCATGAGAGCTTGAAGCTTAGAGTGTGAACAAGAACAGTTGAACATGTAGACTACTATCATAAGACCCTTGTTGCATTAGGTTTTTATGGAGTAAAAGCTCTTTTGTGATCTAAAAGGACTTATGTTTGGCTAAATGGGCTATTGTTTGCAGAACCCAAAAACTTGGAGACTTGCCTGTCAAACCACAGTGGGCAAGGCAGACTCAAGAGGCCTGGTTTGTCATTAGACTCAAGCCCACTTCTCAAATCTTAGTTCATGCCCAATCAAATTGCTTACTCCTTTTGGGTCTTATGCAGGTGGTGATCCAGCAACTTCCCGAATGGAAAGCCCATGAATGGACTTATGAAAAAGAATTGCCTTCGGAAACTTGACAACAGTTTTCTTTTCTTCTTTCTTTCTAATCATGTAAATTTAATATAATTTGGAATACAACTTTGAGATTTTTTTTTTTTAAGTTTTTATTTTAGCATGACATGCAATGGAAATATGAAGGGTGAATGGAAGGTTAAAAATGGAAATGAAACAAAGAATTTATATAAGCCCGTGTTGTTTGAATTTGAGAGCTACTCAATGATAGTAATGGAACGAGTTTTTTCAAATACATGTCTGATCCGTCTCCAATGAGAAGAGTTTGGGATAAAGATAAACGAGTTTAAGGTAAGTTTAATAAAATTTTAAAAACCTGGGATGAGTTCAAGATGGGTTCGATATGACTTTGTCTTGTCACATCCCTCAATTATATATAATTTTAAATACAAAATTAATTTTATTGATTTTTTTCATTTTCAACTTTTTAAACATAAATAAAATATTATTTTTTATAAAAAAAAATAAATTGTAAATATTTACAATATTTTTATTTATAAATTATATTTATTTTAAAAATAAAAATTTTGAAAAAGTTCAAAAAATTTAAGTGGGCTAAGGCGGGGCAGGGTGGGTACAAGAATTTCCTATACTCACCTTGCCTCACCCCGTCTCATCTCATTTATTTATTTTTTATTTTGATAATAATGGAAATAAATATAAATAAATGGGACAAAGTTGAGATAAGGTAACCCATACTAAACTTGTCCCATTGTCATCCTTAGAACTACCCCTATTCAAAGGCTTCCAATATCTACCGTTGTTCCTAGAATCAACTTAAGGAAGAAAAAGAACTTGAAGAGAAAATCCATGTCAAAAGGATTCAACTTTGTCTCAGTGAACAGTTTTGTTATAAATATTTGTGTCCTAATCTAAATAAATGTACACATATTGCAAAATTATAAATTAAGCTGATTGCAGTAAAAAAGTCTAAACAAGCACTTGGTTATATTCCATCACATAGCATTATTATCTTTTGGTTCCATTTCAATTGGCTTGTAAGATGATCTATTTGGAGCAAAGACTTTTATACTTGATTAGAAAATTCTCCTAGAAGTTTATTATAACTTATATAATAAGTCATAATCAAACTTAATAATCAAGCAAAAAAAAAAGCTCCACTACACACATCTTTCATCTTATTTTGATGTTAACAATTCATTTTAGATGTGACATGGTGCATTTCCTCTTTCTTTTTATTTCTTTCTTCTTCTTTTTTTTTTCCTTACTTCTAGTATGGATTTTTAATTTTCAAATGGTCTCACTCCTTTGAATAATCAATAGCCACCTTTGATTATTGAAATTTTCCCACCTTAGAAAAGTATGTTTTCCCCTCAATACAAACAAACCTAGCCCATACATCATGGATGGTAGTATGATACCACTTGCTTTAAGAAAGAAAAATTCTTTAAAATATATCATTTAGAAACTATTTTCAAATGTGAATTGAAAATCATCTTTTGAAATGATAAGTTTTTATTTTATTTGTTCTATTTTAAATCCCCACTAGGCTTCCCTGTAGCCATTATTGGCATACGTTCAAAGGAGGTTGGTTACATTATTAGCACATAGGTGGGCCACACTACTCCACTCCACAACAAAACCCACAAGGGAAAAAAAACAAAAACCTAGAAAGCAAAGTGGCTGCACATCACCAACCTCATTCATATGCATAATTGCATCTTTTACACAGCTTGAACCAAAGCAAGGGCTTTACAAATCCAAAAGGGAGAGAATCGAAGAAGATCAAAGAACAAAATACAAGTACAAAAAGAAAGAAGTAGCACAACTTGCTCTTCCTCCTTTTTATTTCAAAGGGAAATGGGTTGAGACAACAACAAACAATTGAGTTCCTGAAAAAAACTCAGCTTAGAATTCGCTGGACGCTAGTGGTTGATGATCAGAGCCCATGTACATAATTGCATAGACAGATCCTCCCATGCCACCTCCAATTAGGGGTCCCACCCAGTAGATCCAGTTGTCCTTGAAGTCGCCGCTGACGACGGCGGGGCCGAAGGAGCGGGCGGGGTTCATTGATCCACCGGAGAATGGGCCTGCAGCCAGGATGTTTGCACCTACAACAAGACCTATGGCAATGGGTGCAATGATGCCCAGTGAGCCCTTCTTCGGGTCAACCGCCGTTGCATAGACGGTGTAGACCAGAGCGAAAGTGATCACGATCTCGAAGACAATAGCATCAATGACTCCAACCCCAGCTCCAAGACTATGGACGGGAGTCGTCTGCCACAAAAAAAAAGAAAAAAGAAAAAAAAAAGGCCATTTATAATTAGGGTTACATTGAACTTCACCAACCAAAACCCAATCTCAAGGAACCTATAGGGTTCAGGAAGGACAATCTTTCTAATTCAAGAAGGAGCTTTAACCATAGCCCCAAACTTACCAAGCCTCCTGTGACAAGTTTGAGTAGGAAACATGCAAGAATGGAGCCAACAAGCTGGGCAATCCAGTACAAGATGCCAGTGAGAATGGTGATCTGACCACCAACAACCAGCCCGAAGGTCACCGCAGGGTTAACATGGCCACCGGAGATGTTGGCGCTAATAGCGACTGCAACAAAGAGAGCGAAACCATGGGCAACAGCAACCGCCACCAGCCCCGCCGGGTCAAGAGCAGCGTCTGATGTCAACTTGTCTGCCAAAGAAAGAAGAAACCCTCAATTATACTGATCCAGTTTATCATTGACTAGTCCTTACAGATGTTTATAGTGTATGAGAGTAGTAGTAGTGCTCACTGTAAGCCATGACTGAACCGACTCCAGCAAAGACGAAGAGTATGGTGGAGTGGAACTCAGCAAGGTAGGCCTTGAAGGAGGCCAAACTGAAGGAATCATCGAAGCGGCCGAAGGCTATTTTAGGCATTTTTTGGAAGCAACTATTGAAGATGAATGAAGAGATGAGGATAGGAGAAGGCTGAGATAGCACAAGAGCCTTTCAGGGTCACATATATATAGAAGAAGACGTATGGCTATTGTATAAGGCTATAAGGCTTATCGTACATATTTGTTACTGTAGTAAGAAAAAAGGAATGTGAAAATGTTCAATATATCCATGCATATCCAATTCGGTTTCTCTCTGGCAATCCTAGCTGTCACTAACATGCTTTAATGGAAGTGTCGCGAAGCTCATCAATGAATGTCCATGTGAGCAGCCGAGAGAAGGTGTTTGATGGGGCCCTCTGAGAAGGAAATGATATAAAAAAAGGGAGGTGATGGAGGCATGACTAGCCCTGGGCCACCAATTGCACCGACCATGTCCGGGAATGGGCTAAACTTTGCGGGATTAGTATAATATGTGGATAGAATTGATGGGGATTATGACTTTTATTAATGTAATTGTGATAATTTGGTGGTCATTACCTGCTTAAAATATGGAAGATAGCCGACTGAGAGCGACAGCTAGGGAGGAATCTTTAGGGCTTTTGGCCTGTTTGCTGGTTTAATTTGGAGGACTTTTCAATAAAGAAAACGGGATTTGATTGTTTAATGGGATCCTTTTGTCTTATGGGATGATGAACCAAAAAGTTGTAGTGAATAGCTATGAGAAGCTTAGTGGCTGGATGGTCCATTCAATAGGCAAATATCAAATTTTTTTAGAGTTGGGTTAGTGGGGATGCCCATCACACTGGTCCATGTCGCTGAAAACCAAAAGAATGGAATAGCTACATTGTCCCCCCCCCCATACATTGTTCCCTGGAAGAACTATTGATCAAGGACAAAACCTTGGAAAATCTGCACCCCGTTGTGAATATTTTGTGGTCACTGGTCACAAGCCTGTGAAGGCCTTAATTAATGGAAAGGGTATAACCACACCCCTAAGGTTTTGATCATAGTACAAAAATGTACTTTTTTTTATATTTACAAAAAGACTCCATTAATCAATTGATCACGTATATATTATTTTTTACTTATCAAAAAGACATTAGTGGTATCACATGCACGTTTTTAAGTCTCGTCCATTACATCCTAATTTTATTTATTTATATTTTTATATTTTGATTTTAATCATTTTTTTTATTTAACGATCTAAATCTCATCATACATATTCAACGATCTAGATATTTTTCAGAGATTTTATTCAATGATATAATACTATTATACCTTAACATTTTCCCAATGAGAAAGTCACATGACAAAATTGAAGGATTATGCTATTAGCCTAATTTTGAATATCACAATTATGGTCTGCATTGGTGGCACGCAACTTCTTTGTTCTTTTAGAGGATAGGGCCAAAGAAACTTCACATCATCCAGGCGGGAGCAGCCATCAATGTTGACAGTGTCAACATATGAATACTAGCCACCTTCCTCAGTGGGTATTGTACATTGTTAGACCCAAGGCTGGTAGAAGACAGAGTAGTTCATGTTTCTGCCACAGTTGAGTACAGACTGACTGATATTACAGAGCAATCCTGCAGTTGCTTCCGGAATCACCCAAGAAAGGGTGGGGGGCTCTTTCCATTATCGCTCAGGGTGTAACCATGCCTCCTGTTTTTAGATCGGATTTGTAAGTTCCAAATTAAGTATATGATGATTTTAGCAATCCCAAATGGTATACCTTGTTTGTCAAAACTATGCATAAATTAAAATGTAGATTGTGTATTAAAATCAATATATATTTTTTATTTTCGTATTGGACTTTTCTTTGAAATTGTGAATTATTTTAGCAAATTTAGTCAAATAAGTACAACAGGTTTAATTAAAATTGAAGAGAAAAAAAAAAAAACCAAACAAGGCCTCCTCCCTTACTGTGCACATGCGTTTCCAAGATGATTCATAGACCAGCATAATGTACAAAATAGAAGTCCGTGGCGGCCAATAGCTGGCATGGATGTTGAAAATAAGTGAAAATGCAGGAGAGGAAGGGAGGCGGACCCAAACAGGGAACTGAGCTCGTCAGATAATTGTCAAGAAATGGTCTGGCCCAGTGGAAGTCGGACACAAACAGGGAATTGAGCTCGTCAGATAATTGTCAAGAAATGGTTTGGCCCAGTGGAAATTAAGGGCATGATAAGGACCAATGCCGGAATGTATGAAAGAGGCACATGGTTTCCGGTTCAATTCCTACAACCATGAGTCCCTAAATTAAAATTTTAAACAAAAGAGAAGTCAGAGAGAGAGAGAGAGAGAGAGAGAGAGATTATATGACTAACAGCCTGTATACAAGACCCTATTAGGATAGAACAACCAAAACCTGAATGTAGTTAAATAAATCAGGCCCCCTCCCCACAGACTCAGAAGCTTAGTGATGACTATGAGTTTGTTTCGAAAACGTAGAGATCACTGAACTGGAAGAGCTTTGGTGAGATAATTAACAAGCTGATTGACAGAGGGAGCATAACCCATAACAAGAGTTTTGTGAACCACATTTTTTTGAACAAAATGAAAGTCAATCTTAATATGCTTCGTTTGGCCATGAAAGATTGAATTGACAATCATATAGTTGGCACTGATGTTGTCATAGTAGAAATAAGGAATACAGTTGATGGCAATGTTGAGTTCTAGAAAAAAAAGGGCCAACCCAACTCAATTCAACAACACTACTTGCAACAACCTTGTATTTAGACTCAGCAGTAGAGCGAGATACAACTTTTTGCTTTGTAGAAGTCCATGAGATGAGATTAGAGCCCATAAACATATAGTAGTCGCTGGTACTTCGATGATCATCAGGGCTGGAAGCGTATTCAACATCAGTAAAACATGTTAAATTGTAATATGGAGTGGCTTGGATTGAAAGGCCATAACGAGAAGTCTCTGTCGGATAGCATAAAATGCGTTTTACAATTTGCTAATGAACGTCAAAAGGGGAATGTATAAATTGGCAGGCTTTGTTCATAACAAAGGAAATGTCAAGCCTTGTTAATGTGTAGTACTAAAGAGCCCCAACTACACTTTTGTATGCAGTGCCATCTACAAGAAGAGTCCCGTCATGAATGAATTAAGCATAATTGGAAGCCATAAGGAAATGAAATGACTTAGAATTAGTTATGGAGGTGTAGGTAAGAAGATCTGTGATGTACTTATGCTGATTGAGATGTAGACTAGAAGCAAAACAATGCACCTCTATGCCTAAGAAATAATGAAGAGGTCCCAAATCTTTAATTGCAAAGTGATGACCAAGTGAAAGGATGAGCTGGGAAATAGAGTCAGAATGAGTATCTGTGACAAAGATATCATTGACATAAATGAGTACTATAAGAAAAGCAAAACTTGACTTGTAGATGAGTATGAAAGAATCTGCAAGAGAACTAGTGAATCCTCATTGAGAAAGAGCTTGGCGAAGTTTGGTGAACCAAGCATGGGGAGATTGTTTGAGACAATAGAGTGTTTTTTCCAATTTACACACATGATTAGGGAATTTGAGATGAACAAAACTTGGTGGTTGCATCATAAAAACTTCCTTGGTAAGGTTGTCGTGTAGAAATGCATTTTGGACATCTAACTGTTGGACAAGCCAATCTTGAAAGATGGTAAGGATGAGAACCACACAAATCATAACAGGCTTGATTGCCAGGTTGAAGGTTTCAAAAAAAATCTAAGCCAGCTATTTGGTGATAGCCTTTAGCTACCAAACGTGCTTTGTATCAATCAATACTATCATCAACTTTCACTTTAAGCTTGTATACCCACTAGCAACCACTGACTTTCCAATGAACAAGGGAAGGAACCAAGTGCCAAGTTTTATTCGTAATCAAAACATCATATTCAACTTGCATAGTTTGTTGCCATTGAGCATTTTTAATGGCCTGGTTGGTTTAACTTGAGGTCCTACAATATTGTTCAAAAATAGCTTAGGCTTGTAAAGTCCAGACTTAGATTGTGTCACCATGGGGTGATCATTGTGAGTTGGTGGCTACTTTCTTTGGAGGGATATGCAAGTCCTCTACCAAGGGAGTTGAAAAGGTAAAAGGTTGTGATGGTGGAGGAAGAGATTGTGTAAAGAGGTTGTTGCAATAAGTGGATTAGGATGTGGTACATATGGAGAGATGGAAAAGAAGAAAGGAAAGGAAGAAGAAGAGAATGAGGAAGTAGGTGTAAAGTTTGAGATGGAAGGGGAAATATGAGTAGTAGAGGAAGGAAAAATAGGAATAATGATTGGAGAAGATGGACAAGCTGTACAAGGAGAAAGAGACTGAATATTAGAAAAAGGGAAAGAGAGTTCATTGAACACAACAGGCCTAGAAATATAAATTTTGCTCAAGATGTGATCAAGACATGGATAGCCTTTATGTTATGAAATATAACCAATGAAGACACATTCATGAGACCGGAATTTCAGCTTGTTATCATTGAAATGTCGTAAAAAAAGAAAATAAGAGCAATAAAAAATTTTGAGATGTGAGTAAGATGGTGGTGTGTGATAGAGAAGAAGGTGGGGAGATTTGTGAGCTAAAATTGGAGTTAGCAGCCTATTGATAAGGTAATAAGCAGTTTGAAAAGAAAAGGTCCAACAACTGAGAAGCATATGAGCATGAGCTAGGAGAGATAATCCCATTTCAACCACATGGCGAATTTTCCTTTCTACCCTACCATTTTGTTGTGAAGTATATAGACATGAAATTCTATGGAAGATACCCTAAGACTCAAGCAATTTGGAGAAAGGCATATATTCCTCACCCCAATTAGATTGAACAGATTGGATTGTAGCATTGAATTAAGTTTGAATCATAGCTTGGAATTTAAGAAACATGGAAGAAGCCATTAGATTGAACAGATTGGATTGTAGCATTGAATTAAGTTTGAATCATAGCTTGGAATTTAAGAAACATGGAAGAAGCCTTATCTTTTGTGTTAAGTAAGTAAAGCCAAGTAGACTTGGTATGATCATCAATGAATAATAAGAAGTATTTAACACCAATAATGGAAGGAATAGGTGAAGCACCCCAAAGATTTATAAGTATTAATGGAAAAGGTCTTACAGCCCAAGATTAAGACAAATGAATAGGAAGACTATGACTCTTAGCAAACATACATGAATTACAAAAATTGAAATTGGAAGCTCTTGGTTTTTGAATATTACAAATATAAAAAAACTTATACCAGATGTTGTATCTTTGGTTTGAATGATGAGGGCTTTGGAGATAGAAAGTGAGATGGATTAGCATGAGGAGGATGGTAGTGAGCAAACTCTGTAGAGGCCACAATCAATGTGTCCTTGGAGGAGGATATTATGCGTGTCTTGATCCTTCACAAGAAAATAATCAGGATGAAATTCAACAAAGGCCTTATTGTCTCTACACAATTTGGACACACTGATAAGATTATTTGAAATGATAGGTGTGTGACATATGTGATTAAGTAGAAGAGAATGTGAAGAATTTGGAAGAGCAACATATCTAACATGAGAAATTGAAATTTCTCACCATCCCCAACTGCCACTTGATCTGACCTTGTGAATGGTGTTGCTGAAGTCAACTTGGAATAATCTGGTGTGAAATGATGAGTTGCCCCCAAGTCCAAGTACCAATTATTATCAACCACAAAATTTGTAGTAATGTTGCCAGACATCATGTTGAACATTAGAGGATTGGTGTCCTTAGTGGCCTTAGTTTAGGGAAAAGAGAAGGTATTGAAGTTTTTAGGGGGATGTTGGGCTGGTTGGTAATTCAGATTTGTCCTGTGATAACAAATGTTAGCTATGTGGCTAAGTTTGCCACATATTTGGCCTTAAGGTTTAGACTTGTTTGGGGTGGATTGAGTGGTAGGTACACAATAGGATGAAAGGGAGTTGCCTAAGGCTTTGCCAAGGAGACTGGGTTGGTTTGGTGAATATTTGTTCTGGTTAGGAAATTTACCATGTCCATGGTATAAGGAATTAAGTTTGAAAGTTTTTTTTGTTCAAGTTGAGTTGAGACAAGTTGGCTTGAAGAGAACTCAATTAGTCATCTGAATTTGGTGAATCCAGCCTAAACTCATAACTAAGCAACATACTATGTATCTCCTCTATGCTTGGTTTATCAGGTCAATTGATTATGAGGTAACAAATGGATTATAAGTAGGGTCAACACCCTCAAACAGGTAAAGAAGAAGGTTTGTGTATGAAACATGCTCACCTATGGTAGCAAGAGTATTATAGAGATGCTTTAATTTTTTTAATATATTCCATAGCAGTCATTCCCCCTTTCTTCAGGTTTTATATCTTAGTACGAATCTTAGGTGGTGTTTGTTTTTTTGGTTTTTTGCTGAAAGCAATTTATTTTCAAAATTTAGGTTGTTTGTTTTTCTATTTTTTCATGACTTATTATAAACTTTTTACTAAAAAAAAAAGCTAAAATATGTAACTTTTTCTAAATAGAAAAAATAACATATTGATTTTTCTTTACTTTTTAATATTTAATAAAAATAAAATACTACAAACACAAACAACATAATATTTAACACTATTAAGTATTAAGGTTCTATTTAGAATTAAGTGAAAAAGCAAACACCACCTTAGTCAGACAAGCCATGAACGCGATAGAGTAGATTTGGTTGAGAGTATTCCAAATCTCTAAAGCAGTTGAATAGCCAACAATTTGAGATAGCATCCTTTCAGTCAAAGAGGCATAAATCTAGCTCATAATGAGCTTATTAAAGTGATGCCAAGTAGTGAAGTCTAGATTAATTGTTTGCATTTGAGCACCAAGAAATCTAGTTGAACAAGGTCAAGACCCATCAATAAAATCTTCCAATCAATTTGCAATGATGGCATTGAGTAGCTGATTTTTCCAAATGAGATAGTTATTTTCATCAAGCTTCACATTAAGAGATTGATTCAAGGAGGGAAGGTTTGGTAATGGAGGAAGAACTGATTGTGTACCAACGAGTTGGTTCTAGGCTTGCTGGGTGGTTTGGGTATTTTGGTGAGTCTCTGGAGCAATGGTAGATGCAGATATGTTATCAGTACTGGTGATAAGCCCAAGTGATGTCATGGATTAGTGATACCAAGAAAACTTTTAAGCTTGCGAAGAAGAAAAGAAAGGAAAAAAAAAAAAAAAGACGGGAAAATAAATAATTTTGGTGTTGAAAATAGATTTATATTTTTCAAAAATAAAAAATAAGATGTTTTTGAAAAACATCTTTTAATTGTTTTTAGTTATTTTTACTTGTTTTTTTAAATTTGGTTTATAAAATAATTATATAAATATAAAAAATGATTAGAAATAAAGTAGTATAAATAAAATTGATCCTAAAAATGTTTTTAAAAACAAAAAAAAAACATATTAAAAATATTTTAGATTCCGGAATAAACTTTTGTTTTATAAAAAAGTTAGAAAATAATTTTTACAAACTATTTTTTGGAACTATTTTCAAAAGCACTTTTCTAACAGAGACGCATTGTGAATTAGAGTATCATTTTCTTAATCATTGACAAGAGGGTAGAAAGAAATAGTGTGCTCTTAAAAGAGGATGGATGCACACCGAAACAGACAAGAAAAGCTTGATTATTATGGTAGGTAGCTGGGAAGCATAAAGCAAAAGAGAGGTAGGAGATAGCAGTCAAATCGAGTTGTTACCTCATCAAGTGTCTTCAAGTCTAATTAGGGGCAGTTGTGGTGGATTCATCTGATTCAGAAACAGTCATATAAAACTTAAATAAAATCAGATTTTGCATTGAAATCTCTCTTATGATTCAAAATCCTGGTCAACATTATACCCACTAAGTTAATTAGAATGTATAAAAAGCCCATTGGAATGACCCCATGGCACCATCATTTAAAGCATACGTTTATTGGTTCATGTGTTGGTAAGGAAATGCTTTATGGGTCAAATCTTGGTTATGAAAATCTCATTTCTTCCTTCATTTTTTTTGTTCCTCAAACTCATCTGATTGTCACCCCAAAATTGATTTCTTACTGTTAGATTTGGTGAACCCTTCAATGCTGTAAAGGCAGAAACTGGCCCACTGCATACAACCACCTTCTCTACAAATTCAAAACATATGCAGAAATATGTCAGCCCTTGTTCACTCTTAACTGTGTACATTCTATTCATATCTGCCATTCCTTTTGCTCATCTACTATGGAGTTCTATGGCAAAGGAAACCTTTGGAACTTCGTTGAAGAAGAAAGGAGGAACATGCATTTTACCAGGAGCCTCTCTTTCAGTACTGATCAAAATGTGTCTGAACCCCATGAATCCCCTTTTGTTTCTCCTAAGGCTTCTTCGGCTTCGGCAACATCGATCCCATTATCGCCCATGAGCCCCGAGACTCCATGGAAGCTCTCCCCCATGCATGCATCTCCCTCCCCATCCCTTCTCTATCACTGCTTAGCTTCACTCCATCGATATGAAGGTAACGTCTTTTCTATTGCTATTTCAAGGGATTTTATCTTTACTGGTTCCGAGAGTAGCCGAATCCATACATGGAAAAGGCCTGATTGCACTGAAGTTGGTCACATTAAGGCTAGTTCTCCTGATGTGCGAGCCATCTTGGCTCATGGAAGGATACTCTTCACAACACATGGTGACTGCAAAATCCGAGTATGGGATGTTTCAGTTACTGAGAAATTTCGACCGAAGAAGATCACTACCTTACCTCACAGAAATCCATTCTTCTTGTTTCCAAAGAAGAACTCTCACCAGCACAAAGACTACATCTCTTGCCTGGCCTACAACGATGGAGAAAAGCTTTTGTACACAGGATCATGGGATAAATCAGTGAAGGTTTGGAACATCTTCGAGAAGCGATGTGTTGATTCATTTGTGGCTCATGAGGGCCATATTAATGCAATTGTGATCAACCAACAAGATGGGTGTGTTTTCACTTGCTCCTCTGATGGTGCAGTGAAAATATGGAGAAGGGTTTATGGAGAAAGCTCACATATCCTCACCATGACACTGAAATTCCAGCTTTCACCAGTCAATACCTTGGCACTGAGCTCATCGCCCAGCTCTTGTTTCCTCTATTCAGGCTCATCTGATGGCCTAATAAACTTCTGGGATAAGGAAAAGACTTCTGGTCGATTCAACCATTGTGGGTTCTTACAAGGTCATCATTTTGCCGTCCTGTGTCTAGCAACTATACGTGAATTAATCCTCAGCGGTTCTGAGGATGCAACTATAAGGGTGTGGAGAAGAGAGGAAGGGCATTGCTTTCATTCATGTCTGGCAGTTATGGATGGACATCATGGGCCAGTGAGGTGCTTAGCTGCATCTTTGGAAATCGAGGGGTTGTTGGTATATAGTGCAAGCTTGGATCGAACTTTCAAGGTATGGCGAGTTAAACTTTTGACACCAGAGAAGGCAGCAATGGAGGAATTAGTAGTAACAAATGATCAGCAGACAGAGATTGAGGAGTGTAAGATGAGTCCAGTTTTATCTCCTTCATGGGTAGAGAAGAAGATTCAAGCCAACCATTTTCAGTAGGGGTGAGGAGTAGAACAATAAAAATTGAGTAGAATTCAACCATGTTGGCCTAGACTTAAAATATAGATGTACTTGTTGGGTTGAACCACTAAATTCACCTAGTAGCTTTTTCTGTGATAGTACAGCCTTCAAACTCTGACTACGGAGTAGCATTTCTCTTGGTAGTTCCACAAACTTTATTGCAATATAGTACTAATGACTAATGAGTTCAAGCCAATACAGATGCTTCATGTGCCCTAAACTTAACAGAATTTCACCTATCAGGTCTTTCTTGCTAAGAAGCTATTGCAAAACTTACCAGAACAACCATGCTCTTTCACAGATAAAAAATGTTCTCATATCACATGCAAACTAGTTATTCGCAGATTATCAAGTATTAGAACTAGAACAGGTAACATGTTCATTGTCATATAAAAATTTCCAAGATGTTTTGCTTGTTATAGACATCTTCAAGCAAGAAGAAAAGACTAACAGGCATCAGAAATGCACACTTCTAATAGAAAACCATGTATATACCGTAATTTTCAAGCACATATCACCATTATTGTTTGTTACTAGGGTTTTGGGGAAAGGGTTTTCTTCCATGTTACTAATTTGTTGAAATCAAGTCATAAGATCCAACCAAAAGGATGTTGGTTGGGCAATTGTCACCTACTGTTCTGGTTTTTGTGTTAATTGATGGCAGTCCTCCATCATGGTGTGGTGGTCCATGGTGTGGTGCTCTGTGCTCTCTGAATATATATCCGGATCTCTACACCAAATTTTACTATTGTGCAGTGCAAAGCCCTTGTGCAATGTCATTGTGTGGTTGACAGGGTCTGGGTTCCTAATATGGGAAACTTTGAATACCCTTAAAAGCCTAAACTGGTCCCCCTGCAAAGGCTCATCTACAAATTAAATACCATGCAGATAAAGCTTAACACTTCGGTTCCATCTTTCAGTCTCTACCCTTTTCATCTGCCATGGAATTCTATAGGAAAAGGACACTTCAGAGCTTGATGGAAGAAGAAAGGAATGGTGTTTGGTTACCTAGTAGAGCCTGCTTTACTGCCCATCAAAATGTGTACGAACCTGAACCTAATTCTCAGTTTGCTTCTGCTAGAGCATCCTCTGCTTCAGTGATGTCCATTCCACTATGCACTACAAGCGCTGAGACACCTTGGACGCTCTCTCCCATACACATGTCTTCCCCCAACTCACTTCTTTATCAATGCTTAGCCTCGCTCCACCGCCATGAAGGTGACATCTTCGCAATTGCAGTTTCCGGTGATGTTATTTTCACTGGCTCAGAGACTTGCCGAATCCATGCATGGGAGCAACCCTACTGCACCAAGATAGGACACATCAAGGCTAATGCTAGTGAAGTTCGAGCCATCCTGGCTTATGGGAAGGTCCTCTTTACCACCCATAGTGATTTCAAAATTCGTGTGTGGGATGTGTCCATTACAGAAGGTTTTCATCCGAAGAAGATCACTACCTTACCTCAAAGAAGCCCATTCTTCTTATTTTCAAGAAAGAATAGCCATCAACACAAGGACTACATCACTTGCCTAGCTTACAACCATGTCGAAAAGCTTCTATATACAGGTTCATGGGACAGGACTGTTAAAGCTTGGAAGGTCTCAGAAAACCAATGTGTCGATTCATTCTTAGCTCACAAAGGTCATGTTAATGCAATTGTCATCAACCAACAAGATGGATGTGTTTTCAGTTGCTCCTCTGATGGCACAGTGAAAATATGGAGAAGGGTTTATGGAGAAGGCTCACATATGCTCACCACAACACTCAAATTCCAACCTTCACCAGTTAATGCATTGGCATTGAGTTCATCATCAAACACTTGCTTCCTCTATTCTGGCTCATCAGATGGGCTTATAAACTTCTGGGAGAAGGAGAGAATGTCAGGCAGATTTAACAATAGAGGATTTTTACAGGGTCATCATTTTGCAGTTCTTTGCTTAGAGGCTGTAATGGAATTACTCCTCATTGGCTCAGAGGACACAACCATAAAGATATGGAGACGAGACGAAAACCATTTTCACTCATGCCTTGTGGTCATTGACAGACATCAAGGGCCAGTGAGATGCTTGGCTGCTGCTTTAGAAATGGAGAGTATCGTAATGTGGTTGTTGGTTTATAGTGTAAGTTCAGATCAAACTCTCAAGGTATGGCGAGTCAAGTTCCCCACTGAGAAGAACTTGCAGGATTCAGAAGTGAACGAGCAGTTGACAGAAAACATCGAGTTCAAGATAAGTCCAGTTTTATCACCTTCATGGGTAGAGAAGAAACTTCAAGGCAACCATTTTTAGCAGAAAAGGGAAGAGGAGATATAAGAGAGAATTGATACTATGTAAGCTTTGATTTAACATAGTTGTTTGTTTAGAAAATAGAATTGTATTCATGATTTCAACATGGTAAGAATGGCAAGGTGAGGGACTCTAGCGTCTCACCCTTTTGGGCAAGAAAAATTCATTTTTTTGCCTGAGTAGTCTCAACAAAGCCTTAATCTCAACTAGTGGAGGTCACCACAAAGCTTTGTACCAAGTACATGAACCATTTCTTGTCCTACTGCTTAAGCCCTAATGGATCAACTTTGATGAAACTCAACGGGTTTTCAATGCTATGGACTGCCTCACCTGGATTAATACCACCCTCTTTAGTTTCTAACCTCAACATATTTGCAACCTGGAAAACCCTTCCTCACCAAATCATTTAATCATCAGTGTTAATAATATTTTTTTTGATAGGCTCATCAGTGTTAATAATATAATCCTCTCAACCTGACCAGACCCACCCAGTTTTCATTAAGTAGTACTAAATCATTGGCGAATTGTAGGATTCACTCAACTAACTGAACTGATTATCAAAGGGAGCAATCAAGAAGCGAATTGTCCAGATTATTAATGGGCACATTTATGAACCAACAACAAGTTTACTGATTACTGGTCCCCCTATGAACTGGCCTCTGAAACTGGCACTCCTACATATTGAATCAGTTTTGTGAGTCACTGATACCAACCCTCTCCATCGCCACTCTTTCAGCAACCATTTATCAAAGGGGGTACAAAAGGCTAAATTTGTGTGGCTGTGATTGCACGTAAACAACTAGAGTGAGCCAACTCGAGTTCAGTTTTGTCCAATAGGAACATAATAACTCAATGTCTTCTAAATCCTCTGCTAATAACACCATATCAACAACAATGAAAGTGCACATACTATTAATGTCCAACTTTGAGCCAGAAAATAAGCATCAAACAAGCAAACACAACCAATAGTATCACACCACAAGGCCTCAGCTGTACTTTAGTCCAGAAATTTGGCTGTAGGCTAGCAGGTTCGCACTCCACAAATTCTGGGATCAGGGGTCTCTTCAAGGACACCCTCATACCCATCCAAGGGAAGCCTGACTTGCAGGTACTATTATGACTAGTGAAAACCACATTTATTACGATGAGGCATAGATAGGTAAACTGCAAGTAGACTTGAATTCTAGTCACTCTTTTCCTCCCCAAACTAAGCTTAAATTACGGTCACTCTTCTCTGTTCTTGATATAAAGCTAGGACAGGGACATATAACCAATAGAAAAGGACTGCTTTGGATTGAACACTATTAAATGAACTTTACAAAAGTTGCTTGGCAACCCAGTAATGAAAGAAGAAAAAAAAAAAAAAAAAGAATATATTTTAGCACTCACTGAGTACAAATGGTACAAATGATGGAAAATTAAAAAAACAGCAGCAAAACCGAACTCTACTTGAACATAACTAAAATTATGACTGAAGTTATACTTGGCTTATCCATTTATTCAATTTTCTACAAATAAAAAAAAAGGGGGGGGTAATGAATGCAAACCGGTGAATCTTCAATACCAAAACTCAATCAACTTGCATGTTTTCGGGAAATGGAATTGAAGCACAACAATGATAGTATCCGTTTTCATCAAACACAAACCTCTGTGAAAGATGAGCCTCACGGATAATATAGTCTCCCCACTCCTCAGATCCATATTGCTTGAAAATGCCACGTGCATCAAAGGAATCAGATTTTCTTGTCTTCTTCTTCCTGAATAAGTACAGTTTTGTATAATTAGTTACACCAGTGGTAAAGAGAAACCAGATGCAACAAGTAGACAGACAGCACATGGGGAAAAAGTAATACGATAAAGAACCACAGAAGAAACAGGAAAGAGAATTACACCTTTTCCTGTGCCTCGCATTCATGACAGTGGCATGCAACTGCATTTCAAGGAAACAACAAAGCCTCAGTATTGGTATTTGTGACACCAAACTGAAGATCTATCCACAAAAGAAGTAAAATGAAGCAGAAGGCAAAACCACAGCAAGACTTGAGTGATCTGGTAGTAAACAGGCTTGCAGAGGTGCAATTTAAGTGGTAGACACCCTTGGAGTAATATGCTTGATACAAAACTTTTATCACAAGAGATTGAATAGTTTTGACATACAATGCAGGTAATGAATCATTTCTAAAGATACAGGGAGGTTAAAGTCATAATTTATTTCCAATCTGCCTCCAACAGAAAGCTAAAAATTTCTTTCTTTCATGCTTTCTTTGAAGGCATAAAATGGGCTTATAGTTGGCCATGCTATACAATCCCTAACCAAAAGTACAATTTTGATGCTACACCCAAATATACAATAATCACAACTGAACCACAGAATCAGTGTTTCAAAACCAATTAGTCCCACACAAAGTACAAACAGCTATTTAATATATGTAGAAAAGATGGTTGAGAGTAGGATACACAAGAATATTATTTCCAATCAAGCAATCCTTTCACTACATATGTAACAGTTTAGAGAGGTGCCTTAAAACCTGAAATCACCTATTGGGTTGACCAGGTCAAATTAGATAAGCCTGGTTAAATAAAGAATCTTATAAAATCTTTGTTTTCTGAGTAAGGCCATATTGGAATAAATAGTTCAAATTTTTATTAAAAAGTCTTCCATTTGTTCTTTTCTAAATATTTCCAGGATCATAGATCATCCAGTTAGGCCAGTTCACTGATGCATTCAGACCTTGATCTCCATCAGTTTTTTTCCCCCTTTTATTTTATTTTATTTTGTCCTGGCAGGCAAACAGAGAAATATTTATGAAAGGCACCAATCAAAAAGAGGGAGTGTGACATAGGTACATTGGTAGCACATAAAGCACACCCAAAAGGAAAAAAAAAAAGAAGAAAAAAGGCAATTTAGTAACCTAAGACTCTCCCTAAACTATGACCCACAACAATGATGGTTCAATAAAAGTCTGAGGTTCAAATTAAAAGGCAAACCAGATGAGCATCTTAAGATGCACTAACTTTAAATGATATAGAAAGAACCTATTATAACATGAACTGCAAGGAAAAAGATCAGACTTTGAAATTCAGGGTATGGACCTAAATGCAAAAAATGTAAAGCTTGAATTGAAAAGAGAATGAGAATAAAAATGTGCAAACCATAAACAAATTGAAATTTTAGACCACCTAAGGTAAGATCAACACTATAGACCAAGTCATGAAGCAAGAAATTAAAGAACAAAAAAGTAACTATTCAGGAAAAAAAATTGCACCACAAAACTTCATAGAGACTCTTAAGAGCAAACAAGGAGTGTTATAATAAGCAAGATGTTAACAACTCCAAAAACAGCATTACGATGCCATCAAAACAAAGTGAAACATTATAATATAGGAGGACTAATTAATAAGAAATGGATATAATCAAAAAGCATATGTTATACCTTCAACTTTTGTCCTCTGTCTTTATCAAGAACAAGACCAGCTTCAACATATGCATCGATAATGACTTCTAAGAAAGCTAAAGAAATTCTGAAGTATAAATAAGAATAAGACATACAACCTAGTTTTATGATACAGATGCAGCATCTCTCTTTTTCCTAGAGCAGGAGAAGTCAAAGAAATAACTAGATGCTAAGTAATATAGGATACGACAGGCAAGTAAAAGTCGGTCCTCACTGCCAATTTCCACAACAGGAGCATAGAGAACACGGGCTTTGGACAGAGAACCTCTCATACAATCCTGCAAGGACATAAAGGATATTGTCCTTAATAGTTATCATGCATGTGGTAATTAGTCAATAAACAAAATGATAAATATCCTAGAGAAATAGGAGTCCATGCACATGCAAAATGATGAAAAAGCCCTCATCCAAAACTAAATAACATAACCCATGATATTACATGAAAAGTGATAGGGTATACATTGATCCAGCTACCCATGTTATGCTATTCCAACCATGAAAACTAATCACAGCACAGAAAAGAACCAGATTAATGTCAAGGTCTAAAGTTCCTAAGATTCTAACTGGACTACTGTACATCTTCTTGTATTCAAGTACAGATCTTCTAAGCAGTGCTTTAACTTAAAAAATATCTTACCAGCCCCTTCAGCCTTATAGAGACAGGCCGATCATCCAGGGCCTCCATTACTTTTGAGGAGATATTCTGGACAGAACCATAACAAAATTTAGCATCAAGCAGCAACAATCTCACCCACTACCATTTGATGTATTGAAAATTTACCTGCAAAACCTTTGCAGCTGCATCAACTCTCTCCTTGTTCCACAGCTTCAGCATGAGTACAGTTAGGTGAAACGTTTTTGGTTTAATAAATATGGATTTTTCAATTCCCAATTCTGTTGAGTGAAAAATACTTAGGTCAGCTTTGGTTTGTTTTCATTTTTGTTTTTTATTTTCAAAAGAGGAGAAAAAAGAAGAAAGAGAAGCTCAAAACAAATACAAACAAGTGAATTTCAATGTTCATAGGAGGATCACTTATGAAAAAAATAATAATGATTACTCACGATAATGTATCCAACTAAAATAACTAAGTAAACTGACCACCAAATGACTTATAAGTAGCAAATGGAATTCAGCATCCAGAAGAAAAAAAAAACCTAATAAAAGAATTAATCCTGATAATGTACCCAACTACAAGAACTAGGTAAACTCACAAACAAACAACTGTGAGGAAAAACACTAGCAATGAGCCACCATCACACCTTGTCGTACTATGCCCCAAACCCCTGCTCCTCCCCCCCCCCCCCCCCCCCCCCAACACAAAACGTCTTTAAGCCATTGCATCCCACATAAATTATAATAACTTTACCAAATGAAACAGAAATTTAGCAGTGGTCCATCACTTGGCAGACAGCTGCTCCACAATATTAAATTGTAAATTTCCTTAAAACCAAAGAATATAATTGCTTTCATACCAGAAGGGGCTGAAGGCTTCGATGTTTTAGGTGGGTAACTTCTAAGAGATATGTTAGTTATGTCCACTTTAACATGTTTGCTATCATCTTCAACTTTAAGTTCAACTGCAACATCAAGTTGTCTGTCTAATTGTTGGTCTTCATCATCTGAAGTCTCTTCATTTGATTCACTATCCAGATTCTCATCTTTGCATGGATTTCCCAGTATGGAGTTCTGAAAACTGACAAGCTTATCAACCAGTTCAGGGTATATAGCCAATGGAAGTGATATGAAGTGAGAGTAGTCAAGATTTGGGCTTTTAACCACCTGTAATGGAAAACGTATATTTGTAAATTATATGCTTAACAGTGCATGTTATGTAGAAAACAAGAGATCTATCCTAAAAGGGAGAATTTCAACAAGGACCACATATAGAAGTAAATAAGAATAAGCTCTAAAATACACAAAATAAAAATGACAACACATACGTCAAACCCAAGTGCATGACATGAATATTCAAGAAGCCAAAGAAAAAAAGGGGGGAAAGAAAGGAAACAAATCTGCATGAGAGAAAGAACAAAAGGAATATTTGCTATTCTATGCCAAACTAGGCTTCATTTCCACACATTTCATGTGACATTTTTCCTTGATAAGCAATAGTTAAGGCATTTAATGCCACCATAGAGTTCCTCTTTGATATTGCTTCACATTCTCTGTATGACAGAAATCATAATCCACTGAGCATCAAATAATGAAAGCTTGAAAGTGGAAAATAGCTTTCCCATTTGAATCAGGATTTTTGTGCAATGATGTAGTTTGTTTATACAAGCTTATAAAACAATGTGTTCATTTACACAAACCACAAGGAATTTTTAAAATTTGCATTGATCAATAACTGACCTCGTCAATTATAACCTGTATTTTCTCTGAGGCTCTATTTATACCTTCAATAGAATCGCCTTCAATGACTGCAAAAAAAAAAAAAATGACCTTAAGAAAGTTACTCCAACTTTGAACATTAAACCCATCAACCTTTAGATAGCAGATCAAAAATTTTAGTTGAATGTAGAAAGCCATATACAGCCAAGAACATGAAATATAAAGCATGCAGGCAGAATCAGACACACACTCCATAACTGGATGTCTCGTGCAAGGCCTCAAAGAGTAATGATTGTTTCAGCTTGCAGGATAACTCTTCAATGCTCAAATATAGTTCATTACATGTATTTTATAAAGTGAGGATAAATCTCAAATTAGATGAGCATTTACTTATTTATACACATCTTTTTTTACTCTTTTTAGTCTTTAAATAATGCAGAACAATGAAGTAAGGAATGTGTATTAAAAATTTTGCAGACTATTTATGTTTTTTCTTATATGCATGAAGATATATTAAGAATGATAATGAGGAGCAAACTGTGAGTGTTTAGCTAGGTTGGCAATTCCGGACAAAATTCCTAAGTGTCTCTTAACTCGATTTTTCCAATCCTTCTACGGACTACTTGGCTAATGGAGATCAATTTGTTGAATTTGCCAAAAGACCAAGGTTTGTAGTTGAGGTTGGAGTTGGATGGATTTGAATCAACCATTGTATTTAAATGTTGTTTTTTACTTAAAATATTTTTTAAGGAGTTAGGAAGGTTTAGGAAGCATTTTTTTTTTTTTTTTACTAAGTGTTCAAAATGCCCTGTTCCAGGATCGATTTAGCTTTAGGTCGGATCGATCCAACTTACACTTTTTTTATGAAATCTCATCTATTAGATCAAGGGCTTCCTTCATTTAAAAACCCAAAACTTGTTTCCTGTGTTGTAAAGAGAGACACAATAGTAGCCATCCCCTTTGGTTATCCTCTCATTTCCTATTTTGGGGTGTTTGGTTGCCAAGAAAATCCAACTTTCCTATTATTTTCCAAACTGTTTTCAATGGATTTTCTTGAGAAAAAAATGGGTTGATTCCTTATTTCATTCATCTCTCAATTTCTAATCTATTTGGGTTTGGGTAAAAACTCAATTTCTTCTTGTGTGGATTCAAGAAGAGGTCAAGATTGAGCTTGGTGTGGACTCCAAGTGTGCTCCAGAAGAAGAAGGTGAGAAGCTGAAAGTGGAAGGTACTAGTCAAGTGGTCCAGGAAGGATTGGTAGACTTGAACTAGGTAAAACCTTGTATTCAGTTTCTCTTCTTCATAGTGGACGTTTTCGATTGGTTGTAGGCCCATGATTTTTTATCTCTTCGAAGGTTTTCCACGTTAAAATTTGGTGTCATTGTCTCTTTCTCTCATTCTCTACTCTTTGATTTATTTTCAGTTTTTGATATCATTGGTTACTTGGGCATATATGTCGAATGAAAGAAAAATGAGTTGAAATAGGTGTGATTATTCATTGGATATCTTGAATAATTTTTCTATTCATTTTGGTTAATGATATCTTGTAGTAAATGGAAATGAGTTTAAGGAGAGAATTGTCTTATGAATTAATTTTGAGGAGTCTTGAAGCATTTGCATGTGAATTGCATTTATAAATTGTTAGGAGAGTGTTGTTGCATTCATACTTGCTTGTGAATTTTATGCTTTGTTGAAAAGTTGTTGGAAGATAAGTGTATGGACATTGAGAAATTGTAAGGTTGGGTAATTTTTGTTGGGAGATTTTTTAAAATTGTTCAACAACACCTATTCACCCCCTCCCCCCCCACCCCCTCTAGGTGTAGTCCATTATTGAGATTCACCTTTCACAAACCATTGTTCACAATAAGTACACAGAAAAGAATACAGCAAACAAAAAGGGCACTAAGCAAGTGCTCAAGAAAGGGGGCCCACCTAGGTATACAGGACGTGAACAAGGAGCAACTGGAACCCAAACAGGAAATTTTTTTTTTTAAAAATGCACACCACTCCTCAATAGAGAGTTTAAACCAACCTATTTGTAATAATAACCTAACAGAGAGAGGCTCCCTTCCCATCAACCACTCAAACAGAATTTCATAAAGAAATCTTCCAGCTTCAGAAGCTACCCCTTCAAAATCCTTTGACTCTGCTCTTTCCACAAACTCTTAAGATACTCAAAGGGCTCCCTTTCCATGCTTTGGATATTAATAGGTTTAGCTTGATTTTGTATTGAAGTGACTAAGATAGTGACCCTGAAACCAAAGCCCTAGGCCACTGTTATAGGCAGTTGTTATAAATGTTTCCCTAGATCAGGCAGACAGCAATGAGAGGGAATGGAAGAAAGGTAACAAACCTAGGACAGGATTTAGAAAATAAATAAATAAAAACAAAATCCCCTAAGACTTTGAAAAAAGTATAGAACCTAGGCTACATCAATTGAACAAGATTGAAGTTTTAAACCAACAATTCAAATAGAATCCACATACAAGGTAAATATTACTTATCAAAGCACCAAACAACATACCAATAGAATCCTCCTTCTTTGATGATGGAAATATAATTGTAACTCCCATCTCCTCTTCAATGTTTTTCTGTGTAGAACCTCTGATGGGTAAAGTTAAAATATAAGTACATAACCATAAATTTTTATTCTAAAAGAGATCACTTGCAGAATGTCGTACCCTTTTCCTTTGATGAATCGCATTAAGGAAGCACCTACCTGCATAGAAAACATAAAAAGTGAGGAAATAGATTTTTTTTTTTAGGAACAAAAAAAAAAAAAAAGGCAACAAAGGCAGAGTGATCAGTAAGGTTGCAAGAAATAGGGATGACAAAGGTATCCAGATAGAGAAGAGGAGCGTTATAGTCAACAGAACAGTAAAGGAGGGTAACTTAAAGGGCTAAGTAGTAAACTGGAAGATGCATCCTATTTGATACCAGATCTACCCTAACTCATATACTACAGATTCACTAATGTTGCATATATAAGATTTCAATTATGGCAACAGCATTAACTCATACATTGATAACTTGTAACAGGAAAGGCTATCCAACTTTTCAGAATAAAAGAATGAGTGATAACTCATAACTAGTGATTCTGCATAAGTCAAATACAGAAATAGGAGAAAAAAGACAGAATACAATCATAGCTTGCAAAAGGTATCACTCCTCAGAGCACATCTTGAAAAGCCCTCCTGTTTGATAAAACAAAATAAAGTGCACATGAAATGATACGCTCATTTTGGTGCAATGATTAACTATCATCAGCAAGCATGATTCAGAAAAAAGAAATGCATTGCAAGGCCCGATATTGTAGTTGAATACCTATGCAATAATTAGCAGAAATTAGCTCATGACTATCATGCAAATGAGACCCGATAAACAGAACTATTCATGAACAGGATAAAATTCACAGGATTCAATGAGCAAATCTTACCTCAACTGAAATTGAATGCTTTAAATCAGAAAGTATCGGTTCTTCTTCTATAGCTTTATTTTCATCTTTATCCTGCAAGGCCCTGGAACTAGTAACTGAGTCAGCTATTTCATTTACAGCTTCAGCATCCTCATTGACACATTGAACATTTGAAACACAGCTGGATGTGTTGTAGTGCACTTCTTGACTTTGACTTCCTTCTTCTAACTTGTCAACAAGAACTTCATGCTGACTTTCACATTCAACCTTCACATCCTTCTCAAAGCACTCTGCAAATTGAAGACAAACTAATTGTGGGCAAGGCTGGATTTTTAATTAGATGAACACAATATTCAATTAGTTGGATTACAGTCTATCAGAACTATCAACCCCATGATGAGAGAAGATCAACTGAAAATTTAAAAAACATAATACAATTGCAGAAAAAGAGAACTACATATACTGCTCTGCATCTAAACCTATTAAACAAGAATTAAAATTCCCAATTGGAACACAGAAATATTTAAAGACATCCATGAGTTGATTAAGACAAGGTCATGAAGGTTTCTAGTTTCATTACTGGAAAAGCTATAAACGAAGATGAACTTTTGGTTCATCAAAAGCAGCAAATATTCTTCCCACTTTTGCTTGAGTTGCATAAGACAAATCCGAAGATTAAGAAACAAAAGAAATACAATGTCCTGAAGGTGTCAGATAACTAATCAAGTATTCTTAACCACAGTTGCTAGGTTATACCTAGTTGATGCTATTCTAATATGCATATGCATGTACCTTTGCTTTGAAAGAAAATAAAGAAGAAGAGAAAGAATAAGTAATAACTAATAAGGTAATGGTATTGCAAATACAAAGGAAATCAACCTTCATAGGAACTTGCTTGTGTACATACAGGCCTCCATACCCGATTAACAGTTCTTCGCTTTTTATTCTGATCAATAGCACCTTGCATGCCTTTTGCCCCACTCATTTTCCTGTTATATCTCAAACCATGATAGTGACAGTGTCCCTGCGGTGTCGGGTGTCTCAAAGATTAAGCAAACACCCAACTTGAACAAGCTTCAAAGCAGCAATAATAAGTTCACATTCATTCAAATACAGTGAAATTTTCAATAAATCATTTCGAGGTTCAAAACATTTCTGAGCATTAAAAGAATCCATAAAACCATAATATAAATATTTAAAACACTTGTTCAAAGAGAAGGATAGGGAGGACTTCTTCTGTGTTTCTAAGATTCTCAAAATTCTTTATTTCACCAAACAACAGATATTTCTCAACAATTCTTAACCCAATACAGTTACTTCAATGGAGTTCACAATGAATTAAAAAATAAAAATAAAAATAAATTTGTATGAAATATATACAAACTCAGAATCATTTTTCACTAGGAACTCAGACACTAAAGCAAAACAATGTAAAAGCTCCAAACCTGAAGAAAGTAATCTACAGCACTCGAAAATTTCCCAACACGATCGACTCTGCAGAGGCAATTGCAGAACGTAATTGAAACCATTTTCTTCCCAAATAAAAACGATAAAAACAGAAAATTTTCAGGTTTCGCAGCTTGAACTGAAATGGTTCAGCAGGAAACTTCCACTACAAAGCCAAATGTTATCACATTTGAGAATCAGTAGAAACATGGGGCTGAGCAAAAGTGAAATTTCTAAAGCTTTCAGGGTCGGAATTTGGGGAAATTCAGGACGATTAATAAATTGAAATTGATGAAACCAAAAACCTAGTACGAGAAGAGAGATATTTAATTGATGAAGAAGTGGGGTTTGAAGTAGGGTACCTGAAGAGAGACCTGCAAGCAATCATTCGTGTCTCTGCTGCTTCTCCTTCAGGCTTTTGGGTCCAATCTCTGCTCTACAGTATCGCCTTCAACGGATTGCCGCTGAAAAAATAAAAACAAAATATAATAAGAAATTTATCGCACAAAATATGTTAATTGAATGATATTTTTAGAAAATTAATTATTTAAAAAAAAATAAAAAATAAAAAATAAAAGGTATTTATATGTTTAAAGAAAAAAATTTTTATCAAATGATATTAAAAAAATTAAAATTAATTAAAATTGTATATATTTCAAATTATTTAATCTTTATTTCAAATAATTAAAATAAACTAAATATATATATATATATATATATAATTTATTAACTTAACAATTAAAATAAATAATATATATATATATATATATATATATATAATTTATTAACTTTAAATCCATATTTTATTTTCTCCACTTTTTCCATTCATCCACTTTTTCTTTTTATTTTTCATCTCAACATTTTTCCTCATGTTAAATATAATCGACTAATATTTTGACATGAGAAATAGGCATTGATATTAAATAAGAAATAATATTGCATATCATATTTATTAAATTAGATTGTTTAGACAGAAATTTTGGTATTTAGAAAAGTATGAACAAAAAAATTATGGGGAAAAAATAGAATATTATAATGTTTAATTTTAGATGGAAAAATAATTCGAATAAAAATTCATATTAAAATTAATAATTCATGGGGTATAATTTTGTGGTAATATTATTTTATAAAAAAAATATTTTCCACTTCATTTACCTTGATCTTCACAATTTAAAAGACGATAACAAAATTATTTTTTGAATTTCGATGACAATTAAGGATTATAAATTATTTATTTTCAAATGAACTTGTTGAATAACGAAAATGAAGGATAGATAATGAAAATATTTTTTTTGTTTTGAAAGTTAATGGAGGACATAAAATAACTTTGTTCCGAGGCAAAAAAACGTTTATATTATAAATACATTTGAATATATAAAATTTTCATTTTTTTTGTTTTTTTGGGATGAAAATCAATATTACAAATCTTTTTTTCTTTTTTTTTTCCACAAAGAGGATGAAAATCAATATTGCAAAAAGTAGTATGGGAGTTCACAAATATCCACAATGGAGGGGCTCCTAATTTTCTTCTTTCCTCCTTTCTTTTGTGACCCAAAAACTCTTACAAATAATGATTCCATACTTTGCCCAGAAGCCAACCAACAGTCTTATCAGAAGGCAAAGAATACACCGCCACCCCCACCACCACTATCACCCTTTCCCAATCCAAAAAAGAAAGGAACCTAGTCAACCTAGTCAAAATTGAAAACCCCTTGGTTCATGTTCCTCCCTCACTGACTCACCCATCTCATCTGATCATGCGTAGTCATGGTCTGCATAGGAGGACTTATCTTTGGCTGCAAACGGCCTCACTCGGCCGCCGCCTACTTCCTCTCGGCCCTTGTGGTCATCAGCATTGTTGTGGGTCTACGTATTCTTTGCTACACCATATATCGCTTGTTGAATTCTGATCATCAACAACCCCCAGGTGACCATCACCACCAGAGTACTTCCCATGATGGGGTGGAGATGCAGGCTAATAGATTTTGCTCTAGGAGAGCTTCCCCAGACACCAAGTTTGTGGCTCTAGGTGGAGATGGTGGAGATGGTGATTCGTCTTTTCTTGTTCTACATTCAGAGTTTCAGGGCACCCAATTATGATTGTTGAATTGCTTTCTTATTTTCTTGCTTGGTCTAGAAGTTCTGCTTTGATTTGATTTCTATTTTATTCAATTTAAATACTATCTGTATCTTTGATTTATCCATATTTTTTACATACGGAGAAGAAGGTTGAATGTTGGACAATTATTATTTTTGTGTCTCTAATCAGCTAAGCATAAGAAATGGGTGTTGAAGGTTAACATAAAATAACTAGACAAAGTTAGAAAAAAGTTTCGGGAAATAATATATGAATAAGTTTCTCTTAATCTTATACAATTGGTAATGAGTGTTTAAAATGGTATAAGCCCATCTAACCCTTCGGGGATATTTGTCTATTTGGTCCGTAATTCTATAAGACACAATGAAGACATTGGATCTATACGAGAGGGAATTATTATAATATATTGAAAAAAAGTTTCTAATGCTATTTATTTGAGTTTTTTTTTAACTTTATAGACAGTTTTAAAACTGTTTGGAGCGGTTTCATGAACCCTAACAAAGACAAAAAAAAGTCTCAAGGTATAAGAACATAGAAAGGTGAACTACTAGTACTACAAGCTTGAAAAGCTCATATTTCACATAATAATACACTGTACAATTGTAACACAAATCTTCAGTCCGTTAGACCTCAAAATACTCAGCCATTCTGTGGAGAACGCCTCCCTGCATTGCCCTTGGGGCTAACATGCCACACCTTTAGGATGCCATCAAGGCTTCCAGTGCAAATGCTGCAGCCATCCTCACCATCATCCCTAGCACGTGCTGGCAAAACGGAAACACACCTAACAGGACCTCTGTGACCTTGCAACACTGCTAGGCACTTGTGCTGACCATCCTGCTCTCTAGTCCAAACCCTACATGTAGAGTCAGCTGAGCCACTTATAACATAATTGGACACACTGGCTAAGCACATCACCGCATGAGTGTGGCCCTGGAGGGCACCACCATACTGCAACTGGCCTGAGAACCAGCCCTTGTGCCAGTAATGTATGTAGCCATCAGTGCAGCCACCATACAAGACTGCCCCATCACCAGTTAGGCTCAGAGTCTTCACGGGCGAGTTCTTGGCAGGGAGGGTGACAGTGAGGGAATGAGGCCTATCCCCGCTGCAAAAATTGCGCCGCCAGACTCTCACCGTGGCATCATCGGAGGCAGTGTAGAGGACTCCATCATCAGCCACCACAATGGCATTGACTGGGTCAGTGTGGGCTTGGATGGTCTCAATGCATTTGTGGTCTGAAATCCTCCATACTTTCACTGTTTTATCAAGGGAAGCTGAGTACAAAATATCATCAGATATGTTGATTGCCAGAGATGTTATAGCCCCCATATGTTTCATCTGTTCAATGGACCTTGAAGATTCAGTTATACTCATCTTTAAATAGTAAGACAACATAAAAGGAAGGCTTTTCTATACAAAGATTTAATGGAGATGAATGAGCTAAAGTTTGATGCAACATCTTTATAGAACCAATGAAGAAGATGGATGAAAGGTAAGAGTAGCTATAAATAAGAGGTTGGTGTGTCTCCATTATAAGGCTGAAGAACTCTTACATGCAGCATTAAGTGGAGCCCTGCAGCTCAAGGATAAAACATTAAGTAGTTATAATTGAGACAGTTGAATCCATTAACGGCTTCCTTATATTGCTTCAACTAATATCACCCAATTCTCACTACAAATTTCATAAAATCTAATGCACCAATCCAACAACAAATATGAAAAGCTTCTGCAATTAATCCCCCACATTTAATTACTATGAACAAGAGTTGGGTATGCATTATATGCTAGTTAGGTCAAGAAATTGGTGGAAAGTTCACTCCTTTTGATCCCAGAGGGTATCTAGACATGCCTTTTTTAAAAAGAAAATTTTAACTACTAATATAGTACCTCTTGTCCTTTACAATCTATATAATAAAATTTAAGTCATTATATAAAGATATAAATAAACGAGACTAAAAATAAATTAATAAAGTCAAACTATAAAAGAATAGAATCAAAGCATAAAACAATGAGCCGTAATTTTGATATAAAACAATAAGTCTAAATTATACATGTAACACATTATGATTGAATTCGCTTTCTAATAAATACTGATTTCTAATGGGATGGTTCCAAAAATACTTCTCAAATGTCCTAAGAAGTCTTCCATTGGATAATAAAAGTAATAGGTGGGTTAGATTTGCTTTTAATAGCTTGGAATCTAAATTTAATTTGCCTTGAATTAAAGCTATCCTATCAAAAATTGAACAGTAGTGTCCCTCCTTAAATTTTTTTATTAGTGATGAAATTAAAACCATATATTATATCTCTATTCAAATTTTGCTTAAGTGTGGACCTCCTTGCATAGAGCCCTTAATCCTTAGCATGCTTTAGGACATTTTGAGTAGGTATAAGAGTAATTAGTTTCCAGTTTCGATCAAACAAATCCAATCACTCACGATTCTCAATTCTTCATGCCAACGTTAAACATGAAGATTGAGACCCATCATGGGCTCATGCAGTGACTGGTTTCAATCATCACGACCTGAGTCGTGTTTATGGCTTCAGCTACCACTTTTTTTTTTTTAATACAAATAAATGTCAAATCTCTCTTTTTTTGGTAAAGGGAAAAGAAAGAATTGAAGAGGCATTAATGCAGCATTACCATCTTGTCTTTGCCGGAGATGTAGCCCCGGACATAGATTCCAGTCCTGGGAATAGTGGCCAATCGGACATGCTTGGGAGCTCCGTCCCAAGTCCGGCGCCAGACCCTAATCTTGGCGTCAGCATAGGCTGCATAAACCCTGTCATTGGAAACCTCAAGTGCAACCACCATGCAGGCCTTGGTCTTGAGCTGGCCGCACTCGGTGAACTCCGGCAGCTTCCACACCCTCACGAGATTGGTCTCGGAGCCGGTGTAGACGAGGCCGTTGGAGGCTGCTATGGAGAGGATCTGCCCGTCTTTTTTGAGGACAGAAGAGACGCACCTGTGGGAGGTGGGTAGGTGGTCATGATCGAGCTTGAGCTTGGTGGGGGCGAAGGAGTGGCGGGGAGATGAAGGGAGAGAGGCGGTGTGGTGGCATGGGGAGGAGAGGGAGCCGGAGCTGAGGCGAGATGGGGTGTGGGGAAGCTCTGAGAAGGAGGGTTCCTTGGTGGAGATGCTTCTGAGGAACCTGTTGTGGGTTTCATCTCTTATTGCAAAGGAAGGACATTGAGGGGAGTTGGGGGAATCTATTGATGAACCCATTTCAATTTTCTCACTCTTTCTCTCTCTTTCTCAGTGTGTTTGAGGGAAAAATTGGGGTTGGAATGGGGTGTAAGTGTGTTAGAACTCAGAACTACAATGTATTGATCCAAGTTAATGCCATTGGGACACTGTTTAAATGCGGACCGTTCGAAGGCTTTAAGTGTTTGGACCAAACATGTGGAGCTCATCTTAGACTTGGTGGATTGGCATTCACTTTCCATTCATTCATGGGATGTTGTTGGGTTCCAAGGGCTGAATTATGAGGTTCATACCTTTAGGTTGCTCTGCCAAAACTTTACATGAAGACCTACCCTAGTGCAATTTTTGAACCGAGTCTAACGTCCTCATGATACTTTGTATGTGGGTGGGTGTGGTATTCAAATAACCAAGCCCAAGCCCCAAGTCCGAAGTTTGGGCTACGCATCCTTTGCCTTGCCCGAAAGCTAGTTTGGGTCTGGTTGAGCATGAATCAGGGGTGATGAGTTAGACACGAAAGCTAGTTTAATCTTTTTTCAATGTAGGATTTCGCCATCAATCATACCTCATATAGACACGAAATTCGCATTGTATTACGAAATTACTTAAATAAATATCTTTTATGAGACCAAATAGATAAAATCTCACTCTAAAGTTGGAGATCGTCATTAATATTATTTTATAACAATTTGCTTCCCCAATATAAATATTATTTGAACCTATAAACTCTTATAACTTATGATACGTTTACAAGGTTAAAAGGATTCTATACATAGATAGTGTTACAAATTTATTTCATTATCTAATGTCAAATATCTTATATCTAACTAAACATCTAAATCAACTTTTTTTTCATTATAAACTTTGTTCGGTTTTGATTTAACTATAAGTTGACTATATTGGTTTGACCAATTTTTTCTACAAAAATTAACATAATCATACCTCTTTGTACCCTTATATATATAGGTATAGTATATATGTTGGTGTTGGTTAGTCGGTTCGTTTAGGTTTATTTGTGTGTATATGATGTTGATGAGAACATGTTTTATTTTTACTTTTTTTTATGATGATATAGGTTTTATGGTTGAGTTTTGTTTGCATTGGGGAAGTCGTCTATTTGAATAAAGGAGTTTAACCATATAAAGTCATGACCCAAAGGGATGAGTTTAAGTAAATGAAAGATTGAAAGAATCAATCCAATTTGTCTCTTGCATAGATTAGTTTACTTCGAGCCTAATTAACATTTGCACCTTTCCTTAAGTTTGTGTAATACAAAATTGTCCTAAACTAGGAATTATTTTAAAACTATCATAAAAAATTGTATATCACCATATTTAGAAATGTAACTGCTAGATGAGTTTAGGACAAATCACTTTAACCTTGATTATTTACACTTTATTTTTAATTTTAATTTGAAAAACATAATTTCAATAGGGACACTATAAGTTTTTTTATTTTAAAAAATCAATAATATTAAAAATAAATATAATTTATAAATAAATAAATATTATAATTTTTATATATATTTTATTTTATGTGTTGAAAGGGGAAAAATAAAAAATTAAATTGTTTTTTACTTTATTGTATATGAGTGGAGTGGGAAAAGCTAATAATCGAACTTTTCCAAATTTTTTTAAAAACTCTCTAAACCATTCCTAACCCGTACATGTTCTTCTCAGATTTATTTGGTTAGGGGTAATATCCATGAATTTATCTTCTTTTTTTTTTTTTTCAAAAAATCTAATGTTTTGTTTTTTAATTGAATGCATGAGTGAAGTTCTAATTTAAAAATAAATAGATAAATTTATACCAAATAACAAATAAGTAAAAAAAAATTATCAACACTATAAAAATATTCAGAATGCGTTTGATCATGATTTTGAAAAAAAATTATAATATTTTTAATACTTAAAAAATAATAATTTTTAAGTATTAAAATTACTTCTCAGAAAATATATTTAATAGTGATTCTAAAAAATATTTTAAATTTTTTTAACATTCTAATTATAAAAATTTCAAATATTAGAAAAATTAAAAATATTTATTAAAATTCACTCTTAATTAGTTATATTTTATTATTATTATTATTATTATTAATTTGATAATGACAAAAATTAAATAAGAAAATCCACAGCAAAAACTAAAAGGGCAATTTACAAATTCTAATTTCCTAATAGAATCCAAAAGTTGAGAGGGTAGATCTCAAGGTGAGGGAAGCTCTCTAGGCCTCAACATCTCGATCATATGACTTCACTCACTGTCCAACCCAGTTTCCAACTCTACTTTGCTTGCAATTCCAAGACTTCTCCGAGCAAAAATGCTTGAGAGAATGCTCTCAGCGCGTAGACCGCCGCTTCACAGCGACGAAGGAGAGGTTGAAGACGACGAGTCCAAGACCCGAAAGCACATCTCTTTTGCCATTAGGGTTTCCACCTATTTGACCCGACTGGGTTACCTGTTGCCTTGTCTCCTCCTTGGTGTTGTCCTCTCCTGCATCATCCTGGTTTCCACCTGGTCCCGGAGACTGGCGTGTGCGCCATCGAGTGACGCCGCTTCTCGATTCAGCTTCTTTGGCTTCGACGGCCCCGACTCAGATTTCGGATCCCTTGGCGTTCCCTGGTGTATGGATTTGTTTATTTGTTTATTTTTTCTGTTTAGTTGATGGGAAAATGTGGGGGTTGGGAAATTTTTTGGTGGGTGTTTATTATGGGGAAAAGGTTATGCGAATGGGAAATAATTAAATCTTGGGTTGGGTTTATTTAGATTTTTTGTGTGGTGGGTTGTTATTGTCTGATTGAGATCTATGAAAATTTTGTTGTGTGGTTGATGGGAAAATGATGGAAAAGGAAAGAAAGTGAATTGTTTTGGAGTAATTCTTTTTGGTCTAGGCTGATCTGTTGCTGATGAGAAAATTTAGGGGAAAGTAAACAAGATTATATTTTCTAAGTTTTTTTTCTCCTTTTAGTCTCCAGAAAACGAAAAGCAAATGCCATAACCTGAATAGTTGCATAAGGCTCAATTAAGTGGAGTTTCGTGTTCTAAATATTGGAGAATAGAAAAGTCTAAGTTTGATTAATGTTCTTAGTTTGCCCATTCCTCAGCAAACAACGAGAGGAGATTAGTATACCCTTGGAGTTGAGTTTTTAAGTTTTCGTTGTTGTTTTAACGTTTTCCCTACCATTTCCACCATTTCAGGCCATTATAAGCATTTTGTTGCAGATGGGTTTCTTTAGAGGAGTATAAATTCTTGGATTTTCGTGATATTGGACTAGCTTTTTAGGCATTTGAACAATATTGTTGATTTATTCTTGTTTTCCACATTTTTTTATATTATACAATCAAAACTCAAGTATTGCAGATAACTGGGAAGTCCCAAATTACTTAAATTTACCCCAAATATTTATGGAATGGCAACATGACCTTATTTACTTCTTAAAAGGCATGATTCTTATTCTTAAATCTGTACATGATTCTCTGAATCACATCCATTTTTGCGTTAACTGTCTTCCACACTCTAATTATTTATGGCTGATACAAATTTGTTAACATACTTCTCTCTAGTATTCTTTGATTTTTGCTATTGCCAAAATTTTGTTCTTGTTAAACTAGATTAGCAACTGGTTATCTAATCTTCTCCTGGAATTTCTCTCTGGTTGTTTTCTCTACATCCCAAGTTTCCTTGTGAGGATTTAGTTTAATATTTACACTTTTTATAATTGCCCATATTTCTTTCCCTTTTTACTTGCTTGCTTGGTGGTTTTGCTTTATTACATTGTAGAATTGGGTAGTCATAAATCAGATCTTAATGAAAACTAGTCTCACTTTGAAATCTGTAACTTGTGTCTGTAATAATTAGTTCTTACAGTCTATGCCCATTTTAATTTTTATCCTTGGTCAAAAGGCAGATCGAAACATGGTAAAACAGTGCAGTGGACATCCAAGGATTTACTCAAGGGCTTGGAAGAGTTTGTACCAATATATGAAATGCGGCCTATTAAAAATAACATGTATGGTATGGGTTTTGACCACAGCTTTGGGCTTTGGTTCATGGCTCAATGGCTGAAGCCAGACTTGATGATTGAGAGCGGTGCATTCAAAGGGCATTCCACTTGGATTTTGCGGCAAGCAATGCCAGATACTCGGATTGTGTCACTTTCACCCCGGCATCCAGAGAAATACTTGAAGAAGGGGCCTGCTTATGTTGATGGGAATTGCACATACTTTGCTGGCAAGGATTTTGTGGATTTTGGAAGTGTTGATTGGCGGAGTGTGATGAAGCAACATGGGATTACCGATCTCAGTCGGGTTCTTATCTTTTTTGATGACCATCAAAATGAATTAAAAAGGTATTGGAGTAAATGAAATTTTTTATTCTTGTTCCTTCATATATTACTTATGCTCCTTGCATGAATTACATTCCAGTATAATTGCTAATTCATGATTTTTCATATTCATGCTTTGATGGGCAGAATAAAGCAGGCTCTGAAAGCTGGATTCCAGCATCTGATTTTTGAGGATAACTATGATACCGGAACTGGAGACCATTATTCCTTGAGGCAAATTTGTGATCAATTCTATATTAGAGGTGCCTGCTCTCCCACTTCGCCTTTTATTTTTTTAGTACATATTGGAATCATAAATCCCTAGCATTTTATAATACTCTAATGTTCTTGCATTGTCCAAAGCAAGGAATTTTCACTTTCTTCTGGAAAGAAATTGTTTTAGGAGTGTTAATGGCTAACATTAGTAAAGAGTCAAGTTTTGATGAAACCAAGCAACAGTATGTTATGGTTGTGGAGTTTATACAAAATGATATTAATAATGAATTACTGTAATACCATTATTTGTGCTCTAGCAAAAAAAGATGGGCTCTACTACAGGAACAAAGTTTTGTCTCAGCTACTTAGAGTTGGAAAAACTAATCCTTTTTTATGATTATTTTGCTTTATTTGCAGTATATCTACTGCAAAGTCATAGGAAATGACATACTTTTTGGTACCCTCGCATCCTATTTTTTACTTCCCCTTGTTGTAGGATCTTAGACTGAACCACATGCTTCCTCGTTAGCAGTCATTATTATTTGTTGCATAAGAAAATCATTTCACTTGAATTCCTTGCATCTTTTGCCTGGGTAATTTGATTAAGGTAAAACAATGTAATTAAACTTTTAGGCCTTTTGTTGATTAACTCATTTGTTCATAATCAATATAAAATAATGATGGATAATGTTGATGATCGGTGTACTCCTATTGTGATCGGAAGTTCACTTTTCCTGCACCAGTTGCCAAAGTTGGTCACAGTAAATCTATTTTTACATCCATTTGTCTTATAGAACCAATAAGATGCTCTGTTTCTGAAAAAAAATAAAAAAATAGAGATGGTAAACATCTTTTGTTCTCTGCATTAGTCCCTAAAAGAATGATGATTAAATAAAATAGTAGGAAGTTCTTTGCTTGTATTTTGAAAATCCATGTGTAAGTTGATATTTCTTATGGGATTGCATCTTGAAGTCCTGGTTTACATTTAGTTTTGATGATATAGACTACTGACCCACACTGAAATTCTTATTCCATTAGTTGAAGAAAGGTCATTGGTGAATCGACTAGGTTTTACTTCAAATCTTGTAAGTTTACAGATTCACTTCATTTTGTGATGGGCTTTTTAATTCAGGAGGTGGGCATAGTTGCTTTAGAGATAGTGATGAAGCCAGGGAGAGAGCAAAAAGGAAGAAATTTTGGGAGAAGGCGGTGGACACCGACGAACTATGTGGGGCGGGTGAAGAATGGTGGGGGGTTAGAGGACAAATGAGGGACAACTTCAACCACAGCAACAAGGATATTTCCTACACAGAACATTTTATGAACAGCAGATTTGTGGAATCAGTGCTTGATGTCTACTGGGAACTCCCTCCAGTGGCTGGTCCTTCACTCACCCATCAGTCAAGATACGACCCAGCTCGGGTATCCAGCCCCATTGTTGAAGATGGCAGGTTTGGGTTGTTCCGGAGGCTGGGTTTAGGTAGACTTGAACCTTTTGTATTTAATGGATACACTCAGATGGTATATCTTCAAATATCTGAACAAGAATCTTAAAACCATGCTCAGAATAGATGCAAAATGTTTTGTTGTTTAGTTCTCCACTTCCTGGAACCTTGAGATTTGTTTATATGGTTCTTTAGTTTGGTGATACTTGATTTTTTTTCCATTCAGCTTCCTGTGACATTCTGAATGAACACAATTTAATGATTTTTTACTGTCAATTGCATCTGCAGAAATTCTCATTCCCTTTACTGTAATTTTATTGAACTAATGAAAAGTTGAAAACTAGAACATTCAATCCTTCATCAGTTGGTATATGTGAGATTTTTAATTATTTTATTTGTATTTTCTCTCATTCTGCCACTCAGTAAGAAATGATTAGAACTTGTCTAGTACTGTTTTTTAAAATTGTTATAAAAAACAATTTTGGAGGATAATTTTTTAAACTATCTGTCAGTTATTTTCAAAATTTTACTTGAAACCCAAATGTAAAAAATATTTTTTTAATTTATTATACATGTAAATACTAAATTTATATACAATAATATTAAAGTTTTAAAGTTTTCATATTTTCAGTTAAACAACCATTTTGTGTTTTAAGGAACAAAAAATTATTTTCAATAAAAATTCTTTATATTTTCTTATTACTTATTTAAGGGCATTTATGTAAAAAAAATGTTAAAAAACTTGAAATATTCTTATAATATTTTTATATTTTCAAATATTTCTTAAAATAATTTTTTTATATAATATTTTATTTTCAATCATTCTTTATATTTATAAAAAAAAAAATTATTCAAATAGATTCTTAAAAAATACCTTACATCTTAAAATAAATTCTTGAAAAAAAAAAAACTATGTCCTACGAAAAAAGATTTCCAAACATTGCTATGTTATGATTCTCAAAAAGTGCTAAAAAAATCTATTAAAAATATAGTAAAAAAAAAAGTCAAATTTATTTAAATTAATAAAAAATTTATATAAAAAGGAAACTTACATATTTTTAAATTATTTAATTTTTATATAATAGAATTAAATAAATAAAATAATTTTAAAATAAAATATAAAAATTTATTAACTTTAAATCTATTCTTTTAATTACTATCACTCTTTCTTTTCTACTACTTTTCTTCTCCATTTTCTTTCCCTCGCATTTTCCTCAAACTTTCCCAAAACCAAACATAGCTTTCAAAACATGCTCATTTTACCTCAAACTTCCCCAAAACCAAACATGATCTTCCAAAACATGCTCTTGGTTTCCCTTTTTCCTAGCCCGTAGTTTCCTTTCTCCTATGAGATGGTCTGCTGAGGAATTTGTGATGAGATCATTCAAGACTAGACATTTCTGAAGAATGAAGAAATGGTCTATACACACACACATACAAATCCAAACCTATTTAAACATCAAACATCACATAAGACAAGTTTAAGTGTGGGACTATCTAATAGCAAAATGAAAAGTTCTGTTTTTTCAAAAATGAAAATAATTTGAGAAAAATTATTTCCTATTTATGATACCAAACAGGACTTTAAAAACACCCCATCTTTATTTTATTTTATTCTTGATTTTTATAATCTTGACAGGCGCATCTCTTTCTTCCTCTCCTTCTTGTTAGGAGACATCATTAGATGCAACAAGACAAAGCTTAGATAGCAGTTCATTTACATTACCATAAAAATACAGACATACAGACACAATATAAAAACAAGCATCAATAATCTGGATAAGCCTCCAGTCATACTTTCTGCCTAGTAGGAAGTTTTCCCAATACATGAAATACAATTTCCAGTACATCATCAAATACACCAAAACTAACATATTTAAAACTATATATGTAGGATTCCGAAACATACTTTCCAAACTTTAAAAACCTTTTAATGGCCTTTCAGTCTTACTCACAAATGCCTCTTCTTTTCTCGGTCCCGCTGGTACCCTTATGCTAGTTTCTGTTCTTGCATTTTTCCATGGCCCTTGGAGCTGCAAGCAAGGAATATCAAATTATTTCCGAGATCACCCACATGAATAACTAGAAGTTAAACATAAACAAAATTCCCACCAAGTCAAGTCGATATGGTTTTTGAACTCCTAAAAAGAGATGAGGAGCTGTGGATGATGCTCAAAGAAACATGGGTTATGTTTGAAATGCTTTAAACAAACATGATGCCCTGATGCATTTTTCTTTTCTTAGGATGACAGACAAACCTAGCCCAATTGCCTCTGAACCCTTCATGATCCTCAATCTCTTGCAAGACTCAGTGAACATCCTGTAACAAGAAAAATCAGGAGGAAACATTTTCAAGATTGAGCTAGCCGATGACAGTTAGGAATCTGATCGCAAAATTCAGACTAAGTTGGCCCTTCCAGGTTGCATGTAAACGACTCAAAAGCAATTTGTTTTGCATTATACAGACTCTGTAGATCTTCTGAGAAATAAGATCTAAAGTGGTGTACAACAGAAGGCCATCCTAAGATTATGAGCATTAGGTACTCTGAATTGGAAAAAGAACTTACTCCCAGGGGACATCTCCAACAAGCATCCAATCTCCATCCTTATCCTCGTATGTCAGCACATATTCAGAACCATGAAGAAGATCCATTAAGTGACTCTCAGTCAGCCCATCTCGCCCTGGAAGTCCATGAGAACCACACTGCCCTGCAGGACAGACACACAAGTCAAACCCTTTTTGAGATATCTTACAACAGTGAATATGCCATCGTGCAACCTTGTGTATGATGTGAAAGTTAGACCAACAAAAAAATTGTGCTGATTTAGAGAATAATTTTGATTCTCTTCACATTCAACAAATTCTTATTTGAGAAAAGTAAAATATAATAATAGAAAGAATACTAGAACTCCTATCCTACATGCACTATTGTTGTCCTTTAGAAAGAAGAGAAAAAGCAGAAGAAACGAAAGAAAAAAATCATTCTTCCTTGCAACAGATCAACAGTAAAACCTCAAGCAACAGAAGCAAGAAACTTTTAAGAAAATGCATTAGTTGCTAAGATTAACAATATGCCTTCTGTATATACTATTTTGTCAGGGGAGTCACTGTCATAGGTGAATTTCTTATTCACAGGGCCCACACCCCAGCAGAAAATTTCAGACTGAATAATAAAGTTGATTTCAGAATTAAAACATTGACTAACCACAAAACTTGATAAGTTTATCATTGGACCTACTTCTACAACAATGGATATTGTAATAGAAGTATATAGGAGAGAGATTTCTTTACCAAAGTACATGAAAAAATTGGGAACAGGTTAAAAGTTTTGCCTTATCTGCAAGAAGAAAATGAAAGTCATAATTCTTCTTGCTATGCAGCATTGCAGATACCTCAATAACATTATGACGCAAAGGTTATCTATGAATGGACAGTAGGTGTGTTTATGAGGAAGAGAGGATACCAATTGTAAAGCAGCTGAACATCTTCTCCAGAGCCGATGAGAGTTCCATATAGTTGCAGTAGATTTTGAGGTCAACCTTCCTCAGGTATGGAGCACCATCCATGCTAACTTTAACATAGAGGCAACCCAATCCTGATTTGCCTTCAGCATCTTCATTATTCTTCGCCGAGCTGGCCATGGTGTTCTTTCGGAAAGACCGAATTGGTGGCCATCCTACCACCTGTGCCCTGTTACAGAAACTCTCCACTCAGTTGTTCATTCAAATGAAATATTATATATGCACCAGAAATTGAACTCTACAAAGATATAGCAAAGAAAAAATATGAAAAACTTTGGGCAGGAAGAAAAGCAAACTAAAAGAATATTAATACACAATCTTAGAGAAACCCCCATGTTCACCCTTGGAAGAGCATTTATATCATCCAGATCAATTATTTAAAGTTTGTTTGGTTTCCCTACAAGTAGTCAAAAGATCAAAATTTTGAATCTTAAATTATTTTCACTGAGGATCCCAGAAAACAAGAACTATTATCGATTGATCCAAATATAACTACTATTTTTTCAAAACGAAAACAACAGAGGAAGAAGAGTAAAATTTTGTTGTCCTTATCTTTTTCGTCTAATTTATCTGCAACCAAACAGAGGAATACTGAAGACCTTATGAAAGCACTGTAAAACTATCAAACTTGAGATATCCTGACTAAAAAAAAACCAATATTAAGCAAAATAGAAGCATTAACCCACTAAGACTCATTTACATGTAAAACATGATAACAATTATCCTAAGAGGCAAGAAAACAATCCTAGATCAAAAGAAGCAAATAAAGGAAAGGAAAAACCGAAAACAACAAAAAGAATGAAGAATATATGGTCGTGAACAGAAAAAAATCAGTACCCAATACCAACAACAACAAGATGAAGTGTTTGGTGGATGAGAAAGGTTAGACGAGGAAAACAATTTAAATCTTAGATTATTCTTGATCTGGGGGGAAAAGAAGACAAAAAACTTCCTCATCTATGCCTATACCAACTACTCGGCTTTGTTGAGGTAAGTTTCGTTTTTTCTTGGAAACCAAACCCATGTAAAACACAGAGTCAAAACTGTAGTTTCCTATCATTTCCTCATTTTCTCAGAAACCAAACAGAGCTAAAGAGGGGGGGAAATCAAAGAGAAGAGAAAGAAAGCAAATAAAGAGACCAATTTACAAATGGGCAACTCCATTAATTACTCTGCTCTCTTGCATTCATAACTTGACTCTAGAGTTTAATAACCCTTGTCCCAAGAATCCTGGAATTGAAAGGAGGTGACCGAGAGACAAAGATATGCTTACTTTGCAGCAGGGGCACTTGCATGCTCGTTTGCAGCAGAGGCCTGAGGCTTCTTTTCCTGAACAGGCTTTGGTGATGAAGGAGCAGCAACATCTTTCATGGCAGGTCCAGGCATACATGATTTCTGGGCACTATTATTGTCCAAACCACCAAGAGGCTTCACACCATTCCCACCTCTAGGTGAGAACAAGACAGCTCCTTTACCCAAATCAACTTCAGATCCACCATTGACAGAGAAAACCCATTTTCCAGACCCATCGATGGCATCAGAAAAACCCCTCTTAGCACCAGACACAAAGCCCTTAAGAGACCCGAGGGAGTACCCATTAGTCTTGTCCTCCAAATCCTTGCCAAAAAGAGAGACTCCTAGCTGAGGCTTCCTCTCAGGAGACTCAGAGCCAGGCAAGCCAAGTCGGAGCTCAGTCTCTCTGAGGTTGAGAGCAGTGCTCTTCTCACTCTCACTGGAAATGGTAGAGGAGGAGGCAGATGAGATCTTGTCAGAGGCCCTCTCCATTGAAGGAGCCTCTGATAAGCCTATGTAATCATGTTCTAGAGGTATAGACATCAAAGTTGAACAACAACACGATGGAAACTCAAATATGCACCAGAGAAATGGTTGGTAAATATATCAACAAGAAGGGAGAGAAAGAGAGAGAGAGAGAGAGAGAAAGAGAGAAGAATGGAGAGAGGGGGGAATGGTTCTGTGGTTACAGGTTACCCCTAAAAGAGCTGGTTTTTGTTGATGCAGAAAAGAAGCTTCCTTGGCCTTTCTGTAGACCTTTTTTTTTTTCTCAAGAAAAATACACAAATAAAAGAAATAATTTCATCCCTTACTCCCTATTGTAACAATAGGTAAGACGAAGAATCGTACTGCAAAGCAAAAATATTCCACAATGGACATGACATATACATAATTTAATCACTACCAACACCATAATCATATTATTACACCTATACAGCATAATCAATAAATCTATATATTTTTCAATTGGGTGATATTAAATCAGTTCAGTTATCATGTCAAATGATAAAACAAATATCATTCTTATTTTTTATATAATCTAATATTTCATGCATGCAGCATGGAATAAAAAGAGGGAGGGAGAGAAACTCTCTCTTCATCTGACTCAATGACACCAATTATAACTTTTTGGTAAACACAATCACACTGTGTTTTGAATCCCCAATTCCATGCCCCTCATCATGAAATGAAATATTTTCTTTTCTTTTCTTTTCTATCAAGAATCTGTAGATACTTTCTTTTAGTTGGGTTTTAAAAAAAAAACATTAAATTGGGAAATATGATCCAGTCTTTCTCATTAGAAAAGCAAGAGGAAAAGGGGAAGGAGATGAGATGAAACATGGAACCGGAACTGTATTTGGATTTATATATAACTTGGATGGCTTTTTGCTTTGTGCCCACCTTTTTCAATCCGGCATTCCCACCGACAGCTCACTGAGTTATTCCCGGCAACCTTTTACACACTGTTCTCATCCCCGCCACCCCCTTTATTTTTTATTTCCACCCTTTAACAAAACAGTTTTCTAAAAGGAAAAAAAAAAAAAAAAAGACAGGCTAACATGCGCCTCCCTTCAGCTAAACTGCACCCCTGAAGGAGTCAGTGAGAGGGTGTTTAACTGACCTTGGTCATGTGTGCTAACGTGTGCCGGGGCAATAAGCTGGGGTGGTTTCTGTCAGCGGGCTAACGTGCACCAGAATATGCCAAAATGCAGCATGCAAAGGGCATTATGGAGGGGGCTAAGGTGCGCGGGGAATATGCTAAAGTGCGCAGATGCAAACACACGGCTGAGCAGCGCAGAGACTCAGGCGAATCGCACGGAATGGGAGAGAGGGGATGGGGAAAGGAGAGAGAAAAGTGGGAGGCGGAGAAGAAACACTTGGCAGAGAAAGTGATTGAACGAGAACCAAACGCTGTCTTAGGTCTCGACTCGAAGACAAAAAAATACGGAAAAAAAATATATTTGAAAGGAAAATTTTTTTGCAGATCTGCCATCGTAGCGCTTTGAAGATTTGCTTGGGATCCCTTCTCCATTGTGTAGTTACGTTCGTTCAGGAAAAGAAAAATTTTCAGGACAATTATAAATTAATGGATTTTTGAGAATTCAGCGGCTGTATTGAAACCGACATGGTGGATCCAAAACCCTAGAAAAATTGAATGGATTTTGCAGAAACAATCAGAATCAGAGAAAAAACGGCAGTTTAGACCAGATTCTTGTCTCTGCACCATCAACTCAGTGGCTTCTCTCTGTAAATTTCTTCATTATTATGGTTAATTGCAAATATTTTTATAAAATTAGAAAAATTTAGAAATTGAAGAGGAATAACAGAACACAGGTGTACTTGGATTTGAATTTTTATTTTTATTTTTTATGCAAAAAACATTAATAAAATTAGTATTTTACTATTTTTATGTGTAAAACTTTTAAGTTAAATTTTATTTTCACATATTTTGTTTAAATATAAAAAAATTTAATTTTAATTTAAGAAAAGAATTAACTTTTAGATAATATGAATTCATTGATTTTCCAAGAATAAAAATTAGAAGAAAGGTAAAAGTCCTGGTTAGTAATTATTTTTTAAAATAAATTTTTATTTTTTAAATTAAAATTTTGTTTTTATGCTTAGAAAATATGTATGACAAACTTTTGATAGAATACCATCTTTTAAAAATTTATCTTCAAATTTAGTGTCTCGTTAAATCATGTTTTCTAAAATTTGTTTTTGAAAAACAAGTTTCAAAAACAAATTTTAGAAAATATGGTACAACGGACTCATATTTTCCTTTTATTTTTCAAATTTTATGAAAATAATTCATACTTATTTTTTAAAAATTATTCTCTATTTTATTTTGTTTTTAAAAATTATTTTTAGAAAACAACTATAAAACAATGTTAGAAAATTTAAAAAACAGTAAAACTATTTTTAAATCACATGACGATATAGGCTTTTAGGGTATATTTTTCTTGAAACTTGTTTTAAAAATCTACTCTTTATTCTTTAATTTAAAAATAACTTTTAAAAATAAGTTTTAAAAGACATGCCCAAATGACCCATGTATTCCTTTTGTTTTTTAAGAACCAATTAAAACAATTTTTATTTATTTTCTAAAAATTGTTTTCTACTTTACTTTATTTTTAAAATTTGTTTTAGAAAACACGGTCAAACAATGTTAAAAATTCTTAAAAACAAAAAATCGTTTTCAAATTACAAAATCAAATAGACTTTTAGTTTTTTCTAAATAATACATATTAAAAATTTTTGTATATTATTTGAATTCGAGGATGGGTTTATAAAACGTTTTTTTAAATTTAAGTTTTTAAATAAAATTTTATTGGAACTATTTTTAACAACCATTTTCAAAAACTATTTTTGAAAATATTTACAAATGGAATATAATATTTTTCATCTAATATTAAACAAAATATTTTAAGAAAATGCGATATAAATAAATTGAAGAAAATTGTTAAATAAAAACAAAAAGCAATCCAAGAACAAGAAAGAACTTTTTCACTTTTTAGGGTATTATTTGGACTCAACTTTAATGGCAAAATTCAGAGGATGGAGAGGGCGGTAATTTTGGGAAATATGGAGGAGGCATGGAGTAATGGGGCATGAGTGACTTCCTTTTTTACCACGCCTGTATCTTTAGTAATTATTGTGTAATCCAAAAGGTAAAACCGGCGTGCCATTTCATCAGACCCGTCAATCACTAAGTACTTGAATTAGTCGGCCCAGATTGACCCACGTCATCATTCTTGGTTGTTAGGGGACATAACGGCGTTTTGTTTTGGCGTTGACGGAAGTCAACCACCACCTCGCCCCTTCCCTGTCAACGGCTAACTTTGACCGCCTACTCCAGGTAAACTTTCACTTTGTACAAATGGGTCATCCATAATTGACAATTTTTTACTTCATAAAATTAGTGGTATTAAATACATGAAATTTTAGTGATATTTAATAAAAGGGGTTCTCTTCTCAATTATTTTCAAATATAAAAATAATAATAATTTTGTTGGTATATACTCCTCTATGTATTTATTTATAATATATTTTTTTAATTATTTTTTAAAATATTTGAAAATTCTCTAATTTATTTTTAAAACGACTTCTTTTATAATAAATTCTCAATATATATTTTATATTATTAAACCAAAATTTGCACTTAAAAATAATTTTTTTAAAAATTGGTATTAAGAATTTTTATTTACAGAATTAATTGATTAAAAAAAATAATCATCATATTTGTAAATTTAACTTTTCTTGTATTTTTAATTTAAAAGTAATATGCTTTTATAAATATTTTTTTTTCATTTCAAGTATTTACACATAATTTTAAAATAAATAATTATTTTTATTAGAAAAAAATGATGACGAGGATAAAAAAAGGTTAAATTTTTAAATCTGGGTTTTTAACTACTATTTTAATCAAAATAGCCCTTATTTATAGCATCCAATATTTTATTATTTATGAGAATTATTTTTGTTAATCTACTTAAAATATCTAGCAATGATATTTAAATAAATATTCATGTGTTTATTCAAAGACCCATGTTTTTAGTTTGTAAATAGTGAAAAACACCAATTTGTTTGATAATTATTTTAAAAAATAATTCTAAAAAATTATTTTTGAAATTTTTTTCTTTTTATTTTTATAAAATAAAAATTTGTTTGAAAACCTAAAATATTTTAAATTCTTTTTAATATATTTTAAAAATAAATTTTATATCTATTATTTTATTTTTAATCATTCTACATATGTGTATTATCATTCCGTAAAACAATAGAGAAAATAAATGAAAACAATAAAGTAATTAAAAAATATTGTTTGAGAAACAAAAATAGAAAATAGTTTTTAGTTGTTAAACATTTTTTTTTGTATTTATTTTATTTTGAAAAACTTAGAATTATTATAAAGACAGTTCTAGACCGTACCTAAAAAGTAAAAAATAATAATAAAAATTTTGAAAAAAAAAAAAGGGAAAATGTGGCATGTACCAAAAATTCCACGATAGATATATTGGTGCAATATTCCAAGTGAATAGTAAAAACAATGAAAGCATGTTTCCCCTAAAATAAGAGCAAATGATTGAAGTTTGAAAGTTGTTACAAGAGAAAGGGTGGCTCGGCATTAAAATATATATATAATTAGAACGGGGGCCTTTTTGATTAAATGTTGGGTTATAATAATGTTTGGCACGCGGCACAAAATCTGGACAAAAAGGATCTTGTCATCCCCCTACTTACAAAAGTGGTTTTTGCATCCAATTATCACATTTTTGAGTCTAGGAAAATTCTGCTGTCTCACTCCTTGCGGGCAGTGGGCACAATAATTTTTGTTCCTCTGTCAATGTGTTCATCTTAGTGGGTTTTGGAAATTTTTTTTTTTTTTTAAATTTTTAATATTTTATTATTTTTTGTGGGGGTTGTTTGGGCTCTATCCTAATTCAATTTGGATTAACCTCAAGTCAATTTTGGATATGGGTAAAGCCACATTTGTTGCTAGTCCAATTGTGATCGAGTGTTGGTTAGGTCACGTACTGATGTCTTCATGTCACTGGTCCGCTAGATAATTATCATGATCCCAAGAGTTAAAAAATAATATTATTTATGGGTAGTCAACGTGTAGTGTTTTAATAATAATGTTGGTACTAGTGAATAATAATATGGTCTATGTGTTAAATTTAAGTGCTGCTGCTGCCTTAATATTGGTATGGTCATGTCCTGAATTGAATTCTATATGGTCCGCAAAATCTATAGTGCCATGAAATATTCGTTATACGTACAAAAAAAAGAGGGGGGAAAGAAGTGGGCATTTGATGTGCTGCCACTCTTACCAAATTGCCATGACCTTTCCATGGGTAGGTCTGCATTATGGAATCCATGACTAAGACAACTCCATGCACTATCTAATCCACTATCCAAAAGGGTAGACCTACCCCTCTTCAACCTTGACCCAATTCTATCTTGGTTCCCTTTTTTTTTCCTTTTTTCTTTAACATGAAAAAACTAATGTGCCCAAAGGTTAAAATGTCATAATTTTTGTATCACGACCTTAGAACTATGGGTTTTAGGAAAACCGAAAGTTTTCATCATCTAGTATTAGGTTTGAGTTAATCGAAATTGGAATGTCATAACTTAACTGTCAAGGTAAATAAAGTATTTATAAAATTGTCAAGGTACAAATAAATAAGACAAATATATAAAGGATGAAACTAAGATAAAAAACGATAAAACCTTAAAAGTGATATAAATAGTGAAATTCGGTACAAAGCCACAAAACCTAATTTGTGATGCTTTTTGATAGATACAAAAAAATCATCCATCAATACTGGTACAACCCTTTGAATAATTTGACTTCGTCATGTTCGAATTTATCGTGAAAAGTCTTAATTCCGTGTGGAGACCAAAAGACTTTAAAAATATTCTTTAAAAACTCAAAATTTTGACATTAGTTGTTCGATACAATTATAAAATTTAATAAATAGTTCTTTATAAAGAAAATATTTTCCTTTTTTTTTTTTTTTGACATAGACATTGAATTGCTTTTAACCCATCAATGCTAGGAATATGCTTAAAAACTTTGATACTACGATGGATACATAAAAAAAAAGGGTAGTAGGGATTGTAGGTAGGTTGTCCCAATAGTTGGAGCATGTCCCCATTGCATATTAATCAAAGGCGAATAAGGCTACAACTTTATTTAGCAAGAAGAATAAAACCCAAAAAAAAATAAAAATGGTCCCTATATGGTCATTTGTGGGCACTAGGACACTTCATTAGGGATGGCTTGATTATGATAACATGAGAGGTATTAGGTATTTTGGTGTTTATTGCTAACAAATGTTTCGATATTATCACCTATTAAAGGCATTGTAGTTTTCAAATTAATTCCATTACGGCTGCATACCATCCAAAGATTGTGATAGTTCGAAGAAAATCATTCATTTTAGAATGTCTCATACCATCTTTAATTTTAGATGTACGTTTTTTTAAGTAGAAATGATAATGAAATGTGTTATTACGGTTTTGGGGTAAATATAAATGAGAAAGCGGTAAGTTTGAAAATATTTTAATAAGTTAACCAGATGGGTTGGGATCGACTATCGTCTTGTCTCACCCCACTTGATTATAATTATATGTATAATTAAATGAAAATGAATTAAATTTAACTTAATACATTTCTTATTTTTATTTTTGAAAACAAAAAATAATAGTAAATTTTATATAAAATATAACAGGTGGTCGATGTTTTATTGAAAAAGTAATGGTTTGAAAATTTGTTTGAAAAAATTAAAGCAAATTACATCAAATTTTTAATTTTTTTAAAGATATAATGTAAACTTATATTTTTTATATAAATTATTCTACTTTTTATATTAAATTTATTACTATATTCTATTTTTATTTAAAGAAAAATAAGAATTGTAAATTAAGGAAACTTAATTTTTTATTTTTTATTCAAATTTACTTTTTATAAATAAATATTAAAATTATATTTAATTTTAATATAATTATAAATTATAAAAAAAAAAAACAAATATTGAGTGGGATGGACCGATGGAATCAAAGTGGGGTTGGGGATCAGATTAATTTGTCCTGAATACATCCTATCGTCATCTCTATTTTTTGTATTTTTACTTGTATGATCCAATCTAGGTATATTCCTCTTCAACGATTGATTCAAATGAATTTTAAAACATAAAAATTAATATTTAAATATTTTTATAGATTTTAAAACTACTACTAAACATATGGTAACAAACATATTTTTTTATTAATTTTAATTTTTTAATCTTGAAAATAAAAAATTGGAGATATTTTCACTTGACTACTCCCATCAATGCTCTACAAGATTTTACCGGATTCTTGACCAAACACACTGATCCAATTATACATTGGATAAAATATTTTGTTGTAGGAACAAAGGGAGAGAGGAACTGAAAGCATGATTTTGATGTGATGTTCATATGGTTGATTATAAAACACAACACTCATCATGGCTCAAATCCCTTTGAGTTTTGATATAGTATAAAACAAACCCATTATGAATATCAAAAGATATTGTTATAAAATTTATCAAAACTAATATAAAAGAGCTTTGTGAAGCACCCATGATAACCCCTCAACATTACTAATTCAGGGTTCATCAAACCTTCTTTAGATCAAAAAAGAATATTTAAAAAAAAATAGAGAGAGAGAGAGAGAGAGAGAGAGAGAGAGAGAGAGAGAGAGAGAGAGAGAGAGAGATGTGTCCATTTTCATAATCAAAGACACTAAAATCACCTTTTAGAAAGAGAGAATCTTCTCACATATCTTCATTTCATTTGACTATGAGCATACCTAGCTGCACAGGCAAGCTTGGGGCCCAAGAGCCAATGTGCTTGCCACCATATGGAGGGTGGGGTCCTCCTAAAGGTTGTAGCTGGGGTTTATCACCCTGTGCCCTTCCTGTAGGGTCACCACCCCACTTCAAAAATTAAACAAAAATAAGAAAAAAAAAAAGCCCTTTTCAATTTTGAAGGTCCAAAGCTCATCCAATATATCTATAAGTTGATCCCAAAGTCTTTAAGGTTGATACTTGTGGGTTCCACATGCTGCCCACCATTGCTACAGTGGACACAAGTGGCTAATCCCACAGCCTAAAAAGGGGTTCTACTTGTTCTTTCTCAACATATCCCATTCACAAAATTCTCTCTATTGTCACGGCAATGCTAACATTTCTTCCTTTAATTCTTTTGGGGTCTAAAGGTTAATATGTGGTCCATCAAAGTTGATATAGCGATGGTGCTTTCCACCGTCCATTTTGGTCCAATTTAATGATATTTGATTTTTTCCCCAATAATCAATGATCAAGCACCAATGATAAACAATTGATTCCAAAAGTGTTAAAAAGTGTATCAAATTCCTAATTAATATTTATTTTTTTCTGTTAAAAATATTGTATAGAATATTTTCTAAGATGTGATGATAATTAGATTCTTAATAGAACATGTACAACAATTAAGAATATCGTTATAAATATTTATAAAATAAGATAAAGATGAATTTCTAAATATTATAAGTAGTGGGTATAGATGTGAGGAACAATGAAGACATTAAATAGAATAAGAGGGCTTTTGACTTGTAATTTAGGTTATAGATATAAAAAGTAAGGAAATAGGGAATGTTCGGGACTTGATAATTGTATCTGATTCTATCAATAATATTCTCTGCTCGTTAACACAACAAATAATAACAAAACTTCTATGAACCCAATAAAAATGAACACGTAATTTATATATCAATATGTATAAACCATGCATGTGATATAGAATATAATGTTTAATCCGAAATGTAGCATAGAGGACGTAACACCTACTATGAGTAGCAAAATTGTGGAAAATTTTGAAACCATGCATGTGATAGGTGATTCAAAATGGAAACGGTACTAGAGGTGATGTTTGGGAACCAAGTTAGGCCCACCCAAACCATGCATGTGTGATGTGTGATTCTAAATAAGAATAGTGGAACCCGTGTTTGGAAGGCAATGCTAGGCCCACATTTTGTGACGCAGCCTAGGATAAGGTTTTGTTCCTCCAATTATCAAACCTTGGAACCCCATTCCATTTCAAGACAATGGGAACTTATTTCTTTTGAAATTCCCACATAGTTCCACTCATATTTCCACATCCTAGTCTCACAAAATTGACATAAATGGAATTTTTCCCCCCTTGATCGCGACTCCTCGCTGTTAGAGGAGTCGTTGTGTTTTTGTATTAGGTACAATGGCGGGGATAAATAAGGTCAAAATCAAACCCAAACTTTTGGGAGCAAACCAGTATCTACAAATGGTTAAATTGAACAGCTAGAAACCAAGAAATGTGAAACTATCTATAAAAATGGATCCATTCTCCAAGCATTTTGTATAGAAAAAAGAACCAAACATGGTGGTCTCGGCCTTAGTAGCAAAATCCCAAATGGAAAATCTGGCTAAGTCAATGGATGAACCAGCAGTTCTGATTTCCCAACAGCCCCCAAGGCACAAAGGGTTAGGATCATTGATCATATATATATAATCCATGTGGTTTGAATTGGGTTGGCAGGGCACTAAAGATGGAATGAATTATTGGGGAGGGCCTAACTGTGTGATGCATCACCCATCATTCAATAAAGGTTGCAAGTATGGGGTCACTGCCATGATCCAACTTGACAACGATAATGGCGGGTCCCTGGAAATGACCTGAAAAAGGCAGGTGTTAAGAATTTCTAACCCCGTGTTTCAGTAAACTGGTACTTGCAGTGCAGGAGAAGGGGCTTTTGTAATTCAATTGGGAGGTCAAAGATAGTTTTTTTCATTTATGTACGATTGGTTTTGGCCATTTAATATGGCTAATCCATCACAATAAAGGTTAACAGAAGACAGATCGTGAAGCGCAAGTGCGAACATGATGAAGAAAGGACATTCTTATTCCTTAATGCATCAAAGATAAGGATGGAAACCTAATCAGATTGCAACAGAGACTGAAAGTTATGGCATAGAAGCTAGACCACAAAGTCAGTTCACATAGCAGTGTCATATTGAATGGCTTTAGATTACAGTTGTGTTCATATCTGTAACACATTAAAAGCTGTCACATTTAATTTGGGGTCACAAGATGTTGTTGTCAACATGAGGTTCAAGTCGAAAAACAGACAGCTAGCTTACACTAAGCCACTGCTAACTGATCAGGAAGTGGAATGGAGTATCCCAGTCTTCTTCCCTTGGGGGGCTTAAAAGCCACAGATGGGGGGAACCCCACCTTGATTTTACCTCGAAACAGATCGATATGCAGCTCCCTCTGAGCAAAGAGCCTCAGCACCCCTTTTACCAAGCATACCAAACGTATAGTCTGACTAAAGATGAGCAATACATCAGATGAAAACACAAAAGATGATATTGACAAACCATCTACTTTTTGGACAGAGCTTGTAAGTTTTTTGATTCATGGCCACCCTGCCAAATGCTCTAGTGTCAAACAAAACTAAGCAGTTTCCTCCTCCACAACAATTTTATCTTCTAACTAAGCAGTTTCTTCCTCCACAACAATTTTATCTTCTAACGCAGGGAAATTATTACTTAGAATCTTTCTCCTTGTTGGAAAGAATCTGGGGGCTCCTATGGTTTTTGGTAGGGATAAAAAGGAAGTGCACTTTTATTACAACCCACTTCAATTGTGCAGTTTTAAACACTATGCAAACACAATATCCTCGTCGTGTCTCACCATATTGTATACAAGGTCAAATAAATTTGCGAGACCAAACTGTTGGGGATAGGACCTGATACTATTTATAACGATGTACTTAAGCATTTCTAACTATGAAGATATTGTTTGCTCTAAATCCAAAGAGCTTCACAACATTATATACAAGGGCAAACAAATTTGTGAGGCTAAACTGTCAGGGATAGGACCCAATAATATTTGCAATGATGTACTTGACTCTTCCCAATGGTGAAAATATGGTTTACCTCGGACCCAAAGGGCTTCACAGTATTGTACACAGGATCAGACACAATTGTGAGGCAAATTATTGGGGATGAGATTTGATACTATTTGTAACAATATACTCAACCGTTCCTAATTGTGAATATGTCGTTCACTTCGGACCCAAAGGGTCTCATAATTTTAAAACGCGTTAGCAAGATTAAAAAAAAACTCATACATGTATAACGTTAATTTTTTTTTTTTCCCATATATGATTACTTTTCTGACTCTATGAACGTTGAAATCAGTCATAACTCAATCACTTTTACCGAATAGTGAGTAAGAAAATTTTTCAATGGAGGCTCCAGAATGTCAACAACCAAGGCTTGGTTCATTACCGTATCAGGAAAAACCATTTCCACAATGCTATCAACTAAATGTGACAAGTTTTTCTTAGTGGGAAGTTAGTTCTGGAATCTTTTATCAGCAGAGAAAGTGTCAAAAGGTGAAATGATAGATATCGCGAACACAAGAATTCAAGAATATCAGACTTGTCGTAATATGATTGATCGCAGGCTAATAAACAAATGTTGGAAATTGAGCTGCCAATCACTTAGAAGATGTTGGCTTTCGATCCGTATGCGAGTGCTTGGTATTGGAGAACATGATAGACATTGAAATTGTGTACAAGAATATTTTCAAACACATGCATTGATGCCCTTCTGATTTTTTCCTTTTCTCCTCAATATGAAGATGATGTGAGTTAGTTTTCAGAGTTGGTATATATCCTAATGCTTTTAACATAGGGCATTTCCTATTCAAATTTTAGGATTCAGGGAAGTGTATGAAGGGGATGATACTGTTTGGCAACCAAGAAAAGAAGGGGGGGAAAGGGGAAAGACCCATGAAAAAACATGTCAAGAAATAAGAGTTACTTGAGAAAATAAGTCGCTTCCTTAATGCTTTCCAAGTAGCCGTGGAAACATAATCATAGCGCATAAGAGCAGAAGTTATGGCAGATATGTGTTAGGCAAAATAAACCACAAGATCATGGTGGCGCAGTCCAATCAAGCAATAAGTTTATATCCATATAGTACGTAAACTTTATGCGATAATTATATCACAAGAAAGCAATCTCACTCGACTGATAATAGATTAATTGGGTTTGTACAAACGTGGTTCCATTAGGTTAATTTAATCCAGTGGGGCATCTAATAAGTTGCAGTCTGAAAACCATTAAATTCAATGATCCATCAAGTGGGTCTCTCCACATGTGATTCTATTCAATTAGACCACCAGTATCTAATAAATTGGAGCATGCAGACACATTTCCTCTGCAGATCATAACAATGGTGAATTTTCTCCTACTTGTGTCTCACACTAAGTGGTGATGCTAGTGTTAACCTAGCAATAAAGGCAGCATCATGTTGCACATTCGTCACCCTTGTTCTTCCAATGTCTCTTTCAGACATTCCCATCAATTTTCTCTCCCACGTTAATGAAGACAGATGCCTTCAACTAGATTGAGACCATGGAGACCCAAGCAAACATTCTTTCACAAATGTGATTAGTATTGGCTAGGAATGAAAACCAATGCGAAGAAAGGCATTAACTAGAGATCATCATCTATATGCATGTATAATTAACCGTCCAAGTAAGCTACTTAGTCACGTTAATCCAAAGCATGGATTAAAAATATTTTTGGTGAGAATATTGGATTGTGAAGCTTGAACTAGTCTGGTTGTGTCATACAGAAGATATCGAGTGTCAACAACGACCCTAGATAATTTTTATTTATTTATTAAATAATGAATTCACATCAATTATATTTAACCCTTTTATGATTTAGGGTTTCATTAAAGAGTACTGAAAAACCGTGTGCAGTCACAATTGTGAAGAGAACGAGAGTCTCTCATGAGTGTTGTAATCCTTCTATTTTTTTTTTTATTAGTAGAATCTTAAATGTTGATGCATTCTGTGAAATGTAAAGATTGCATTAATTGTGAACCCCATTAAATTCTCGCGTTTTTTTTCTTATTTATGCTCATGTGATTAGGTGTGTTATTGAGGACAGTGAATTTGATTCTCCATGAAGCTCTTCTTCTTGATGCATTATTATTTCCTAGCTTCCTTTCAAAGGGCTTAATAAACATTTAGCCAATAAAACTTCTCTTCGTATGTGAAAGAGTTAGGAAGAAAATCCAAAATCGTTTCCCCAAGGAAAAACCATATTGCTTTAGTACAACTACATGTGTTATGAGTTCCAAGTAAAAGTCATATTGGAATCTTTTTCCCGCAAAAAGTGCCACCAAAAGCTCAGAATTGCTAGACTTCAATAGGATGATCAATCAAACGTCAATGAAAAAATTGAGTTGCATATCACTTCGAAAATACTAGAGATTGATGTTGATGCAAGTGCTGGACATTCCTCAAATCGACATGACTGAGCATGGTGTACAATCTAGTAAGCTCCTTTTTCTTTTCACTTTGAATCTTACAACATAAGCACACAATAACTATAGGTTAAAATATATACTTTTTTTAAAATAAAATATAAAAAAAAAGAACCCCAACTTGTTGACCTTATGGTACAATGGTGAAGGGTACTTCTCACCCTTCTGATTTTTCCCCTTGACTATGCTTTAACCCTATACACCTCCCACCACCCCCACCAAAGAGAAGAAAGAAGAGAATTAGTAGGGCATGTTCCACATTGCTACAAAAAAAAAATTGAAAAAGAAGTGTAATAGTGGTAGTGAGAAGAGGAATATTGCTGTAGCAAAGTTAGGATCCGGACGACAATGAAATCCACCCCATATGGAAAGACAGTGATGTTACACTCCAACTTGATAGGAACCATTACTTTGCCTTGGAACCCTTCCACTTCAAGGGAATATGTTTAATAGTGGACTGCAGTAATTTGAATGAAACTTAACAAATAAAGTACTAAGCATTTTAAGTATACAGTGAAGTTCAAGTCTTGTAGCCCACTTTTTCCCATCTGTATGTTATGACTTACTATGGTGCCGTGAAATAGGCGATCGTAATGGATGTCGGCTCAATCCGAAGGAAATTATGCTAATCTTTTCTGAATTATTGTGAAGTTATACAACTAGGAATTGATCCCTATGATTGAAGTTATGTACTCCTTAACATAGGGCTTATCTATACAAGTAACGGAGAGCATATGAAAGCTTGAAATATCATTTTTGGGCATTAGAATGAAACCCGCTCTTACCACAAGCTTTTAATAATATGGTCGTGATCTATCATTACGTGCAACTATGTCATTAGTGGTACTATCACTAGTTCCGTAAGAGATTTTGTTTCTAAGTTGGGAAGATAATATCACTCGTAGAGATCATGTTTGGAATTTTGGGATGGAGAATGAGAATAAAAAATCAATTCTATTCTTATTTATTGATGTATTTAATTTTTTAACATGTAAATAGGACTAAACAAATTCGGCATTTTGATTCATTTTTTTTCATAGTATTTTGATTCACATCTATTCTAATCTTATTTTCATTCCTATTTCAATATTGAAAATGGGAATGGATCGACAAAGGTTTTGGTTAATTAATTATAAGCCTCATTCATCAATTCAATGAGTTTTTTTTAACTTATACAGCTAGTTTAAAAAATAATTCTTAAAAAATGGTAAAATGGTAGTTTGGAAAAAAAAAATTAAATATGGTAGTTACAAAACTATTGATATATTTACAGCACTTTATGCTACTTTGAAAGGTGTTTCTTGAAGAAGACATCTTCTATATTTTATATATTAAGGATATATGTTAAAAAATATATATTTGAATTTACAGTAAAGGTGTCTTTTTTCTTAATTTCATAAAATTAAATTAATGTTAAAGGTGTCTCTTCAAAAGACATTTTTTCATAATTTTATAAAATTGAATTTATATTAAAGGTGTGTCTTCAAAAGACACTTTTTCATAATTTTTTTATTAGTCATACACATTAAAAAAATTAAATTAAATTAAATCTATACTAAAGAAATATCATTTCTACAATATCATAAAATTGAATTTATACTAAAAGTGTTTCTTGAAGAGACATCTTCCATAATTTTTATATCAGCCACACAATAAAAAAAAATTGAATTTGTATTGAAGACGTCTTTACAATTTCACAAAATTGAATTTATACTAAATGTGTCTTTTGAAGAATCACCTTCCACAATTTTTATATTACTCACCTATAAAAAAATTAAATTTATATTAAAAATGTCTCTTGAAGGGAAACCTTTTAATGTAATTTAATTTTGTGGAATTGTGGAAGGTGTTTCTTTAAAAGACACATTTAATTTAAATTCAATTATTTCAATGGATGACTGATATCAGATAAATTTAATTTTATGGAATTGTGAAAGGTGTTTCTTTAAAAGACACCTTTAATTTAAATTCAATTATTTCAATGGATGACTGGTATCAGAATTATTGAAGGTGTCTTTGAAGAGACACATTTAATATAAATTTAATTTTGTAAAATTGTAAAAGATGTTTCTTTAAGAGATACTTTTAATATAAATTCAATTTTTTTTCATTATGCAAGGGATATGAAAATTGTAAAAAATGTCAATTTAAAATACACTTTTAATATAAATTCGATTTTGTAGAATTGTAAAAAATATATATTGAAGAAACACTTTTAATGTAAATTCAAATTTTTTTAACACATGTCATTGATATAACAATTCTGGAAGATACACATTTAATGTAAATTCAATTTTTTTGAATGTGTATCATTGATATAAAAATAATAGAAGGTGTCTGTCTTTTCAAGAGACACGTAGCAAAAAGTGTCATAAATTTAAAAATACTGTTCAATGTACTGTATTTAAAAAAAATTAATTTTAAATTCACTGTACAATTATAAAAAAATCCCCGCTTCAACTACACACCCTCCCATGAAGAAGCCCCATCTGAGACCTAATGGGTCCTAAGAGTGATAAAGGCAGACCCATCACACTAATTGCATGGACCTATACATTATTGGACTTGGGTGAATAGAATAATGTATGTTTTGGCCCATAGGGGTCCCAATTTTGTTCTCAAAACTGATATTTTGGCTACCAAATCATTGTTTATATATTATAAACTAGCTGAAACACCAAATAATTGTCGATATGTCCGAGTGGTTAAGGAGACAGACTCGAAATCTGTTGGGCTTTGCCTGCGCAGGTTCGAATCCTGCTGTCGACGTCCTTTTTGTCATATTTTTCTTTCATCTTTCCTACTATACCCTTACAACTCTTCGAAGCAAACGGAGAAAAGTAGTGGCTATTTTGTCGTTTTACTTTATGTGAAATGACGGTTATACTCTTGAAGTTCGCGAGAGTAAACGGAGAAAACAAAGGACAAAATGGTCACGAGAAATATCAATTCCGCTTAATCTATCTCTATCTCTTCACTGCAAGTCATCGGGACATCCCCATCCTCTCATGGCTTCTTCAGCTCTTCACTCTAACTTCGCCCTCTTCTCACCCATCAAAAAGCCAGTCCAGACCATCACCACCACCAGCTACACTCCGATACGGTGCGGCCCACGGGACAACCGTGGGCCCCTCATGAAAGGCCGAGTTCTCAGCATCGAAGCAATCCAAGCCATCCAATCCCTCAAAAGAGCCCACAGGGGAGACCCAACCAAGATCGACGACTTCCTCTCCAAAACCCTCTCCCGCCTCGTCAAGGCCGACCTCCTCGCCACACTTAATGAGCTCCTCCGCCAGGACCAGTGCGACCTTGCCCTCAGAGTCTTCTCGGCCGTCCGATCGGAGCTCTGGTACAAGACGGAGCTCTCCCTGTACGCCGACCTGGTGTCGGCGCTGGCCAGGAAGGGGATGAAGGAGGAGATTGACCGTCTGATTTGTGATTTGGAGGGGGAGGGTTCGGTTCGGTGCGACGATAAGGGGATAGTGAGGCTGGTGAAGGCGGTGATAGCGGCGGAGAGGAGGGACTCGACGGTCAGGATTTATGGATTGATGAAGAGAAGTGGGTGTGGAGGTGGTGATGAGTATGTGGGTAGGGTTTTGAGCAGGGGTTTGAGGAGGTTGGGAGAATTGGGCGTTGCCGATGAGGTTGATTTGGAATTTGGGAGGTTGTCCAAGGGTAATTTGGAGAAAGTAGAAGCATAAAAAAGGGATGATAAGCTTGATTTGTAATTTTTGATTTGGTTACCGAAGAGTTTCAATGAGAAGCCATTTTTTTGAAGATTGATTGTATATATAAAGTTGAAAGAAAAATAGTAAATATTTTTATGGCCAATACTTCCATTCCACGATGCGTTTGGGCTATGAATGGGAATAAAAAAGTGAATTTTATTTTGTATTTTTTGAAGAGGTCAAAACAAATTTGTTGTGGGAAAAAAGAGAGGTACCAATCACAATCACAAGAAGTTGATAAAATTATCAACCAAGAGTATAAAAGAAAGTGGCCTATACTAGCAAATTCAGAAAATCTTGTATCTTCAACCATAAAATTTGAGACCAAAGAAGCTAAAACAAGTGATTTTATCTCTTATTGAAGAAAATTTTCATCAAGTTGAATTATTCAACCAAATGGTGCATGATGAGAAAGTAGACACTATTTGTGTTGAAACTTGACAGGAGGAATCCTTGGAGAATATCATCATGGTTTGAAAGTGGAGTGTGATCTCGATTAGATACCCTTGCATATCGAGGCTAATCTCTGAGCACTAAGTCCTCGAGAAGTTCTTCAAACATGAAGTTTCGAACTTGACCCCTAGGTGGAGTTCTTGAGGTAACCAATTGAGTGGAATATCTGAATGATTATTTTGAGAGGTTTGACATGTAGCATAGATAAGTCGACAATCACAATAACAAGGTCCTTCTAGCCTAGTGCCATGACATGCATTAGGTGGCAAGGGGTTGTCAGGTACTCCCCCTCCCACTAACTCTCATCTTATCTAGAATGAACATGTGGATGTTTGAGCAATTGTTTGAGTAGTGATTTTGGTGCAATAAACAAGCAACACTTTCCCCATGAGAAAAAACCAGGTACGTGTAAATATTGTCTTTGAAAAACTTTAGGGGATATCAAGAAAAAAAGTTATTGACTTGACCATCAAATGAGGTATTCAAGTCATCCCCCCAAGTTTCGTTGCTTGCAAGTCATCAAAGAGGAAAAGATTGTGTTATTAAGCAAAGACATTGTACAAAGAGCCACTCATAACAAATATGGCCCCCCATTCACCTAGACAAACCACAATAAGAATGAAGAAAGAATAGTGATCAAACTAAAGAGACCAAGAGGCTATAATTCAAGTATGAAGAAGTAGCAACATAGGTGCAATGCATGAAGCTGCAATCGAAGTCTACCAATGGAACTCTTAAAACTTGGGATAGGATTCTCATATTACCATTTTTTGCCCTATCTTTTGCAAGAACTATCGGCTCATTACATTGCACTAAAATTCACTATCTACGTTAGGACTCATGATTCAGAGTCGTGGAATCGATCATTGACTCAAGAAGTCACAAGGTACATTAGTCTTGACATCTCAAATCAATTTAGACATATAGTGACTAAAGATTGGATAAAACTAATAAAAATAAATTTATTTCAATTAAATATTTTTAATCTAAAAAAAAACAACAAGCATGAATCATCTTTTAAATATATAAACATTGTTTTTCTAGTCAAATATATGCTAAATAAAAACAATTATAAAACAACAATAATTTTTATTATTTTTATTTTTATATAATAAATGAAATTTAAAAATAAGTATATTTTTTCATCCATCCATTGATTTTCAATTTTTTTATTAATATTTATAACCTATTTATTTCATATAAATATAAATATTTATTAGTCATTTCATATAATGCCTATTATCCATTTAAAAACATATGTTGTCAAATAATCCAAACATCTATCACCATTTTTAAACCCATATACCCCATCAAACATCCACTCCCTTTCTTTGCACAATACCCATTTCTTTGCAATATACTAATTTCATCTTCTTTGCATAATATCCATTTCATTTTCTCTACATAATACCCATTTCACCTCTCAACCAACTTCCTACATTTTCTTTGAAGTTTGAAGGCTTTAAACTGAAGAAATTCATTCATGCAAGGATGCAAAAGTTCGAGTCTAAAGGATAAAGATGCAAAAGGCTCTAATTTGAAGTTTGAAGGCTTTAAACTGAAGAAATTCATTCATGCAAGGATGCAAAAGTTCGAGTCTAAAGGATAAAGATGCAAAAGGCTCTAAAATCTCCTTCTAAAGTTCTTCATTTTTGTGCCTTTTGATATTCTCCATCGTTTGCTCTTTGATATCATGTGTCTTCTCCATCACCTTTCACCTATATAGCTTTGATATCATGTGTCTTCTCCATCACTCTTCACCTATATAGCCCAATATTGGCATGATTTTGAAGCCATCTCAAAGTTGTTATGCAATTTACATTGAGAATACCTATTTATATTTGATTTAATAGAGTTGATTCATGAGTTAGTAAAATACTAACTTGATTATCTCTCTACTTGATTATCTATCTAGTACCATGCATGGCCAAGGTACATACAACTCGATTGAGTCATATCGATCTTAGTCGAGATTTTGAACCCTAGTTGGACTGGGGTTCCTATCAAGCACCTTTACTATTTTTAACTACTAATAATATGGTTGAAAACAAAGAAGGATTGCTTTGTATAGTATTTCCCGTTAGCCTTTAAAGCCTAACTTTTATTGGGTTTCACCAAGTTTTACAACACTTCATACATGGTTTTGCTTGGTTGTGCGATCTTTTCATGAAACAGTATGCATGAAATTCTCAACCTCCAAAGAATGTCGATAGTCTCTTTAATATAAAGTATTGATTATTGTGTTTGTCATCGAAACAAAATTCATAACATAATTTTACAATTCCAAAGTAGGTTTTACCTAATCAAAAGAGTTTTAAAAATAAAGTTACATTGGTCAAATGATCATATAGTGCCCCTAGGTATCATCTACTAGGAGGTAAATATGTTTGGTAATTTAGAGAGAAAATGATGTTAATTAAATTGGTGATGATCAAATGATAAGTTAGTGAAACTCATAAATGAAATTTAATACAAATTGATGCAAATGAAAAGATAAAATTAACTAAAATTAAATAAAAAGCACTCAGATTTGGAATTGACTATAGATCAATTTGTATGGTGAACGGGTCATCAAAATCTACCATTCATCATGTTAAGTTGAAGACCTTCAAATTTTAGATAAATTGATATTTAATTTAGTTTTAAATTAAAATCAAATTAATTATTAAATTGAGAATTTTAAGTACCAATCATTACAATTTAGTTCAATTCATCTTCAATCACCTTCCAATGAATGTTACAATATAACTGCATAATCCCGTTGAATTTAACATTAAATATTTGATAAGTTGATTAAGATTACATAATAAAATGTTAAACTTTTACAAATAAGTTAAACTTTAGTATTATTCATTTGAAATAAAATGTCATTAACAATTATTATTTATTACTATTCAATTTTAACAAAAAAAATCAATTATACTTTTATAAAAATGTTAATATCCATATTTTTCTAAGGTATATTAAAATAATATATTTATATATATATATATATATATATATATAATTTATAATTTTACTATAATACTACTATTAATTTTTTACTCAAAATTTTTTTTTTTAATTTTTTGTAATTATAAAACTATTTTCACTTTTGACAAGGCTTGAATTAAATTTAATTAATATTATATAAAATTTATAATATTTTTTAAAAATCAATTTTTTTTAAAAAAAATATACTTTATTCAAACAATTTTTTTATATTTATTTTTAAAAATACTTGTCAAATAAACGTATTTTTTTTTTATAAAATATTAAAAAACATATTTTTCTTTTAAACTTAAAAACATACTATTAAAATGAATACAAACTTATACTTGGATTTTTTCCTTATTGGTAAAGAGAAAAGAGAAGGAAAATAAATTTTAAAAAATATTAAGAAAGAATTATTAAATTTAAATCTATTTTTATTCTTTTATCTATATATTTTTCTTAAAATTAAATGGGTTTTAATAATAATTTAATTTAATAAATTAAAATAAAATGAATAAAAGAATGGACATTCATTCATATGGTCCCAATCTTCTCTCTGACAGAAAAATTGATTGATTTTCCCACCTTCCAATGAGGAGAGGAAAGCGAGAACCATGAAAAGTTCAAAATGCCCTTCCACTGTTCCATAATAACCTCTTTCGCTCACTCTCTTTTCTATCTGGTCATCAGCAGAGGCGTATCATGGAGAAACAAACCCTAGATTCGTCGTCGACGGCATCGGCAGTAGCGCCGGAAGATGCCTGGGTTCACACCTACCAGAGATTGCAGCCTCAATGGCAATCTTTCTCTCTTTCTCAGCAGGTAGTTTTTTTTTTTTCTTTTTTTTTTTGTTTAATTTTTAGAGAAGTTTTTGGGGTTCGTTTGGGTGCGGAGCAATCGCAGGAAGGGAAAACGATGCCAATTCGATTAATAATCCTAGGATTATATAAGTTTTCTTGCCTTTTCCATCATTTCTCAGCTGCTTAATCGACCCTCGTGCTCAAAATTTTCGATTTGCTCATAGAATTTTGCAATTTTTCTTTTCTTTTAACTTTTGAGTTTGTTTGGTTGCTGAGAAAAATGAGGAAAAGGCGAAAGGGATGAAAAATTATCCAACTCGATTTATTTATATTTTTTAACCGAGACAAAAATTTGTAGTAGGCTTATTGAAGTAGAGGCTTTTGCTTTCTGAGGTCCTAAACTGTGAAAAATTCAATGCTAAATAATTTTCCCTTTTTCTTTCCGTTTCCTGCTCTTTCTCAGCAACCAAGGGAGGGTTGTGCTTGGTTATTTGCTGGGTTTTCTGTAGGTCCTTGCATTGCCTTGTCCTAAATTTGAATTCATAAGTATGGGCCAAATTTCTGTAATCATTATTATTTGGTAGTTTTTGTGCCGTGATATTTTGTTGCTAAGTATTGGGATTGCCATTTTGTTTTCTTTGGCGCTCATTTTGAAATTTGTTATTTCTATTTTTTCTTCAATTTACATTTTTTTTGTTTATTTTATTTGATTTTATTTTTGTGTGATTCTTTGGCAGTCTACAATCCCAGTATCAATATCCAGAGTTAATCAGGTTGATGCTGCAAGATTGGACATTGAAATATCTGCTATGTTGAAAGAACAGTTGGTTAAGGTCTTCTCTTTGATGAAGGTATCTATTCCTTAGACTAGTCAATGGTTTAGCAATGTTGGAACTGGATTGGACGGCATTTAATTCCTGTTTGTCCTTCTTGGGATTAGCCAGGAATGTTATTTCAATATGAACCTGAACTTGATGCTTTTCTTGAGTTTCTCATTTGGAGATTCTCAATTTGGGTGGATAAGCCTACTCCTGGAAATGGTCTCATGAATTTGAGATATAGAGATGAACGGACAATGGAATTGAGAGGAAAAGGTAAGAATGTCTGTACACGTTTTTTTGTGCTGCTCTTTTATGAATATAGTCCTTGGAGTTATGTGATAGAAATCATAATTAATTTGAACTTGGAGTTATGTGATAGAACTGATAATTAATTTGACTATGTGTTTTCCATGCACATGCATCTTTTTTTGGAATTTTATGCTATATTTCCATGGTCAGTATTAGGTTGTAATTCATAGCATGATTTTTAATTTGATTTTGACTGACTTGAATGATTTATTCATTTCTATTGATGATAAATTGCAAAAGTGTCAAATAGGTCAATGATAGACCTTCTTATAATTAATATTTTATATACAAATAACTGTTTTAATCAATGGCACTGATTTGTGGCAAACTGAAAGAAAATTATTTATGATATTTAGGCCATGTATCTGATAAAAAATAAAATAAAATATTTAGGCCATGTATGATCATGAATTTTATGGGGGAATGCTAGGATTCAAATTGCAGGCTTTAAAAGGACATCATCTATGCCAAAATGGATGTGGTATGGAGAGTGAGAAACAATATCATTGTAAGCAATCTTATGAAGGGTTTGGCTCTAGTTTAGTTGGATGTCAACAAGGATTCACCAAGTAGTTGGATTAAGGCTTTGTTATTCAGTTGAGTAATTCCTATTACCTCCTATCATCAAATAAGTTTCTAGAGGAACTCAACTGTGTTTCATACTGTATACCTAATAATCTTAACAATGTCAGCTTGTCTTTCTAGACATAAGTTGTATTTTTAAAGATATTAACTCATGAATCACTTAAGAAATTAAACTATTAAAATTTTACTAAAATGTTATAAAATCAGTTTAAGTTTTAAAGAACTTATCTTTTTGTTTCATTTTTGTATCCCTTCATTTCATTTTTTTCCTTCTAGATTGAGTACTAGGTTGCTATATTATTTTTAGATTTTTCAAGCATGTTAACCTTTGAAATGTTTTTTTTTCTTTACTTCACAAATCCATTAACCAAGGTTTTAAACTTCTCTTCTTAGGGAGAGGTTTTGTTTTGGTTTAGGTTTAGGTTCAGAAATTAAATTTGGGAGGAAAGCTGGACTTGAAAATTTTAATTTCATGTGTAATCTCAACAATGTATTTCATAGTTTCTCTATAAATTGTGGTTTCTTATGGTTTAAATGATCGTCATTTTTCATTATAAAAAGAAGTTGAAAGATGCAGTATATACCATGGTTGAACTTTGATTATTGGTTTTCTGGTTCTTGCTCTGCTACTTTGGGCTTTGGTTTAATATAGGGTGGGATATCATGATGAGGATTCTATTTGCATTCTTGGGGGCCCATGGCTTGGAACTGGCACCAAAAACTTGAGATGATTGCATTTTCATTTGATTTAAAATGATTTTCAACGTGGCATGTTTTTGCGCATTCCTCCTCCGACTAGGAAAACCGTGCAATGGATCCTCACAGCTGTTGATCTGGTTCTCATTTTCAGATCAATAGCACACCACTGCATCTATCATAAAAAAATAAACAACATGCTATTGCACAATAGAAAAACTGTGATGCATTGGGGAGATATGGGAACAAAAATCATGTAATCAGCTGTGGTTCACTTCTGGGCCTTCAGTAGTGAAATGGAAAGGAATGACTTATACATGCAAGTTCTTGTGACTCTCAGATCTGACTGGAATTCTTGGGTGCTGTTTATTCATTTCAAAATTGGGTCTTTTGCACTTTGGAATTGCTGCTTCAAGTTTTCTTACTAAAAAAAGAAAAAAAATAGCCAAAGTACAGCCTTGTTTTGAGTTTGGAAAACGTAAAAAGGACCAAGAATCGTGTATGATATTATGGTCAGACTGTTTTACTGCTTTGTCCAGAAGCTAGCTGATCAGGCAGCATTTTTTACTTTCAGTAAAATGTCACGACAGTTGCATTTTTCTACTAACAACAATCTTCAGTGCCTAATTCATTGTCTGTTTTTCCCTTGTTTTCTATGATCTCCATACAGTCAGAACAGGTTTGGAAGGACCTGGCCTTACTGTTGCTCAGAAGATTTGGTATTGTGTTGCCACTGTTGGTGGTCAGTATATTTGGGCCCGTTTACAGTCATTCTCTGCCTTTCGTAGATGGGGTGATTCTGAGCAGGTACTGCTTTGTCAGCCCTTATTATCTTTTTGGGTGTTAGTGGGTGGGGTTGGTGGGCAGGCAACTAGGGGGTGAAGAAGGTACTGATTCATATATATATGTGTTCAGAGGTCAGTGGCTCGCCGGGCATGGATTATGATTCAACGAATAGAAGGATTATATAAAGCTGCCTCATTCAGCAACCTGCTCATATTCCTTTTTACAGGAAGGTATGTTAGTAAGCATCAAACATTTGCCTTCTCAAGTGGTTTTTTGGAGCTTTTCTACAGAAAGATTACTATTAGCAAACCCCAATCATTCTCTGAAATACCATATTCTTTTGGTTAGCTTGTATTAGAACAGACGAACACACTTGATAAAGCTAAGTGAATACAGGGGGAAAAAATGCCGTGCAGCAACTTGAAATTCAGTTATGTTAAAAATTTAAAGTTCCAAATAGCAGAAGGCTCTCTGTAGAAGAGGAAATGAGACTGTTGTGTCCAAGTTTACATAAAGTTTAACACAAAATGGTGTCTGAGCTGTAAATGGCTGATCATTGTTAATTAATTGTTCTGATCACTAGGTCCTGATCCAATTGACTATTAATTTCTCAGTATTCTTTGAATGTTTTTTTTTTCTTGATGATAATCCTTATGTTTCTCAACATTACAAATTATAATTTGTAGTGTGAAACAGTGTATTTGACAACCTAAAATGACAAAATATTGACAATTCAACAGGGGCAGATGTGAATCAATAAATAATGGGTCTACATTCCTTATCTTACTTTTTTCTGTTGGGCCTAATCTGCATCCTTCCCTTAAACTTGGGTTATGGCATTTTTGCTTTTATATATGTTCAGCAGCAACTAGTTTTATTACAGGACAGTTCAAAATCTGTGTATAAAAAAATGGGCAAACATTCATTATATTTGCACAAACACTCGTTTTATTTGCACAAACAGACAACGAAAACAGAAATGTTATTGATTCTCCAATTTCAGTGAGAGTACCATAACAAAATTAGTGCTAATGGCAGTAAAAGCTGGGAATATTTTATTCTGCTCCCACTTTAATTAATTATTATTTTCTCAAGACTTTTAAATCAAAAAAGTTTAAGAAGATTTGATGGTCATATCATGATAAAAATCTAGAATAGACTAATATTAAAAATGTTTTCTGTAACCTGAAGTTATGGAATGATGACACTACTTATTGGAACTAACCTCCATTACGCTCCATCCTCCAACTTATTTATAAGTTTAATTTAGCGATTTGCAGCAATTGACCGGGAGAATTGTATGAGTGTGAGTTGGGTAATTTCTATTCAGTTGCCAAAAATGGCAAAAGTTGGTATAAAATTCAGCATTTCTTCATGTTGTATGTATCTTTGTGATGCAGGTATAGAAACCTTATTGAGAGAGCTTTACAAGCAAGACTTGTCTATGGCTCCCCCAATATGAACAGAGCTGTTAGCTTTGAATACATGAATCGCCAGTTAGTGTGGAATGAATTCTCGGTAAATTTTTTCATAACTGTTGATTTAACTTCAATTCTTTGGTATTTCTGAGATGTTTACTTGAAATTTTATGTACCCTTCTGTATTCCCAATAAATTAATGAACATTATAGGCATTAGCATTAAACATTAAATACTAGATAATACAGGGTGAGGCTTTTGTTGTAGAATTGCGCTTTTTAATTGATTTGAAGCTTAACTTGAGGAACTTTCCTTCCAAGATGTACTCCTAGATCCATATTTTGCTTCTTTAAAAATTTACCGCTGCTACTGAATTTGTTTTTATCACCCCATGCTTATTGCATAGATGAGATGTGTGCCCTTTTGAAGAAAAAGGGAAGTCTGTCCCTTGGTTCCTCACTTGTTACAAGTTTAATTGATCCACTTCCTCTTGCATTTGTTGTTTCTTTGATCCACATACTGCAGTTTTCATCTCGACATTTCCTTGTTATAAATGTTGTCATTCACTAATGATTTTGTTTATTTGACTGATTTAGATTTTTGGTTAACTGTTTTATCAGAATAAAATCTCATTATGAATCAAATGGAAGTTGCTTTTTAAATTTTTCTGGCAAATTTTATAGAAAATCCTATTCATATTTTGTTCATCTCGGAGGATAAATGTCTTTTTGCGCTAATGTGCAGGAGATGTTGTTGTTACTTCTTCCTCTTCTCAATTCATCATCAATTAGAAATTTTCTTCGCCCATTCTCTAAGAATAAGTCTTCAAGTTCTGAAGGAGATGAAACTGCTTGCCCCATTTGCCAGGCTAGTCCAACCATTCCATTTCTCGCTCTACCTTGTGAGCACAGGTACATCTCTGCATATCTCCACATCCCTTGTTGATTTTTGCTTTTAGCTAGCTACTTATTATTCTTATTAAAGCTCAAAATTAGGTAATTAATGCTGTGCCATTTTCCTTCTCATATACAAAAAACATATATACTTAAAGCCCTATGCAAGTCCAAACTCCCCCCATCCCCTCCTTAGATTTCTTGGCTTGTAATATCACATGTGGGCCCCAACAGTGTGAGGGATATGTTCACACCCTAGTTTTCCTTCCATGTTAATGGTTTGATTCTAGATCCCATGGCTACTCTGAAGAATTTGTGCAAATAGAAAACGACATGGCTCCCTACTGTTTAAAATAGATTTCTGAGTTAGGCCGGTTGAAAGGATGCTTAAAACAAGTGCAATTTCTCTTTATGGCAGGTACTGTTACTACTGCCTTCGGACGCGCTGTGCTGCAGCTTCATCATTCCGGTGTATCAGATGCAGTGAGCCAGTTGTTGCCATGCAGCGGCATTTTGGTTCAGTCAGCAACGTAGTACCCAAACAATGATTATTTCCATACTGAAGAAGATATTATCAGAAAGCATAGTTACAGTGTTGTATAAGAAAATGTCAGGAAAATGGCATTACAATTAAATTGAGGAATCAAGATTCCTTGTAAAGTCATTTGTTCCCCTCTATTGAGTGGGGGATCTTAGTTCATTCTTTGGCAGCTTTCTGTGACTCTTTCCATTCCTCAAAATTGCTATCACTCTGTCCTTTCAGATTGATCTTTGTCCTCCCCTGATTTGAGAATTGTAAAATCAAGTTCATTTTTGTCAATACTTGTTGTGGTCACTCTTTGCTGTCAATTCAGGTGCTCTGGAAATGGCCTCACAGACTATCAACCCAATCTGTAGCTTTGATGACTCACTGAGTTTAGCCTTCGACACGGGCATGATAAAGAAATGGTAACCCTCTACACTGTTTGCATCTTTAACTACCATGTGCCTCACAATGCCCTGTTCCAGAAATGGCTAACATTAGAAGGGTGGGTGCACGTGTAGAAGTAGAACATAATGTGATTTGTTTTTATGCTGCTTGCTTATAAACACCTCTCCTTGTTCTGTTGTGGAAAACATGATGTAATTTGTATTTTTACTCTAACTGAGCAGATTCTTTTTGTCCCTTCTTTCTAGATACCAAGAATATTGAAGAGGTGTTGCTGGCAACAGAAGCAGCTGTGCGACTTTCGGTGGTAATGATCTTTTCCCATCCTCCCATTCTCTGTTTTCTTAATTGTTACACCCACATGCGCTTCACACTTTGTCAAGCAGGGTCAGCTCTTTCAATTTTTTGTCGTGTTTCTGGGATATGGCCACTAACATAAATATCCACATCAAAGAAGGTAAGATCTCTCGGCCTTTGGATATCTTATGATATAGCATTTGAATAATCGGGCTTTTTGCTATTATGCTTCATTTGAATTCACCCTTTCATTCTGAGTTCAAAATGATCCTCAAGTGCTATGAGATAAGGTTTCCTTTACCAAACCATCTTTTCATGTTCTCTATACTTTTGTGTATGTGTGGCCTAGCAAAACTGGCTATGAATTACACTAGGGTTTATACCTCAGAAAAAAAAAAAAAATCAAGGTTGAGGAGTTAATTATTTGGGTGATTAAATTAAGCCCATAAGATATGGTTTTTGATTTGGCTTAGTAGTTTATTTTTAAATATTATGACTAATGGTAAGCTATCAACTCTCAAGCTTGATTATGGGGGATTTGAAAGAAGCTCTACTGATAGGGTAGTTGGTTGTTGGCATTAAAAAAATAAATAAATAAATAAATAAATAATTGTTTAATTTTATATCTCCTTCTTGAATAGTCACCAAGTCCGGATCAACCAATTGAGGTTGAAATTTGATTCCAAAAGACTTATGTCGGTGACGTTAAAAAAATAGGAAAAAAAAGGGAGAATGGACCAAGAAAATTTAAAAAACAAAAAAGTGAGAAATGTCGGTCCAAGAGGTTTTTGTGGTCATTTTGAATGGCAACATCTGGTTCGATGGAGACGTAATGAAACTGTGGCATGTTTTAGCAGCAGAGAGCCTTGTAAATTTTCTCACTTGATAAACTTTTTCAGTCAAATGACAGTAGCGGTTAACCCTTGTCAATATCAAACTGAGATATTGTAGCATCTGCTGCACACCGCTTTTTTTGACGCCTTTTTAAAAGTAGTTTTTAAGAATATTTTTTAATCACGAAAAGTCAAATATAAAATATAATTTTTCCGATTTATTTTTGGTATTGTATATTTATAATGTTATGCAAGCCAAAATTTTATAAAATATTTTTTTATGTTTTTATTTATATTCAGAATACTTTATAAAATATTGTTAATCTTTTGAAAAAGGGTCTGATTCTAGGAAGATTCAGTTTCATGCTATAAATCAGATTCATCATGGTCTCCAGATCCTTGTACGAATAGTGGTGGTACACAAGAGACGCACTAAGAACCAGCAAATATCAAATTGTTCATAATTTGGATTATTCATGCGCATGTCTTCACAACTGTTTGCCAAACAATGCCTTATTCTAATAATCAAACTTTATGGTTAAGGTTAATTTCGTTCTTCTTTTGTGAGATTTAAGCAAAATGTATTTAATCATCATTAATTTGAAATTTCGTCAAATAAGAGTCAAAAGATAAGTGAAACATTTGAAAAATTTTAAAATTAATAGTGGTCTGATAGCGAATGAAATTAATCTTGACCAACCCTTTTTCGACCCTTGCATGTCACCTCATAAATTTTTTTTTTTTCTAATTTTTTCTAGGAATTAAAAAAAAAATAGAAATATCCCAATTTAACATTGGATCCAATCTTAGTATCGAATAGGATTTTTTTTGAAGTAAATTCAATCACACTTTTTCAAATTACATTGAGACACTCTTAAAAGGCAAACCTTGTTTGTGGTAAAAAAAAAAGATATCCCAAAGAACAAAATAAGCATGCCAATCTATTTATCATCATCACATTGTCCATAAGAATCATTTCACTCTTTTATAAATTAACTTTTAATCCTAACACATGCTCAAACTAAATTGACATCCACTTCAAATACCGGAAATGCTCCATGTTATTGTAACATTTATGGTATGTAACATGTGAAAAGCACGAATATTAAGATTAACTATAATGAAAATGTGACAAAAATAGAAGGAACTTGAGATTTTGATCATAAAGGCATAATTACTATGTTATTTTATTCAAATATATGTCACAAATAAACTTTATAATATTTGTTCCCATGTCAATGCATGTATAGTACTAATATACATTTTTTTTTATTAAATTTTCAATTCACGTTTGAGTTTTCTTATTTTTAATAACCAATGAACGTTTTATGGTCAAATCCTTAGGACTTTTCATGGAGATCCAAGGAGACTGAAATCTTGAGGTGTTGACCATCCCACAATAACTAGCATAAGGTAAATTTAAGGTATCATTAGTGACGAAATTCGAACCATATGTTACTTATTGGGATCACACTTCCTAGTATTGACTCTAACCAATTAGGCTACCTTAACAAATTCAATTCATATTTGATTATAATTAAACTAAAGGCCCTTGGCAAAATAATTTTAAAACTATCATCATTTAGAATTCTATAGACGAACGAATTTAGTATAAAAAGTGAATTATATTCTAAAAATATAAATTCATTAAAAATAAATAAAATGGGTGATGAAAAATATTTTCTAAACAACTATTTTTTTAATAATAATATTACAAAATATTTCTAAAAAAATGGCCACTTCAATGATTTGGCCATTTCTCCAAGAAGCATTGGCATGGACATTTTGGAAAAAGTCACAAGAAAGTTGCAGCCAGTGGAATGGAGATATGGGTTGGAATCATGGTTGTTCAAGTGGTGATCCCCATTCCCCACTGTGATTCTCAAGTACTCTCATATGTAATTATGCAACTGTTGGTTATTGTTGGACCCTATTATCCTAGAAACATGGCCAATTCCATAAATGAATCTTCATCATTGTACCAGCTTCAAGCATCCAACCACTACTACAAAAGTTGCAATCAAATGGTCTAAATTTGCAAACCTCGTCCAATCTTTTACCATGAACAATGGTTTTTCCTTGGCTTTAGGAGGCATGTGGCCACATTTAATTAGTGATTTTCATGCCAAAAAAGGCACGCTTAGTTTTTTTAATTATGGGATGCAACCTCGGCTCCATGTCCCACTTAAATCCCTAATTAATCCTAAGATTTGCATGTTTGGAATAAATTTTAAAAGGATTTGAAAATACTTTCATTGTAAAAGTAGGCGTTTAATAAAATTTTAAAATTTATTTTCTAAAAAATTTTAAAAATCACTTGTAATGATATTAAAGTAATGCTCAAAATTTCATCGATATTACTTAATACTTCATATATAATTCAAATTATTTCATTAGATGATTTTAGTTTTGTCATGTTGCATGTGAAAGTTTACAAAGATACACAAAAACAATAGCAAGTATTTTATTATTTTAAATTTAATTAAGGAATAAAAAATTGAATTTTAGGTTGAAAGTAAATAACATTTTTGTATAAAATCAAATAAGTATTAAAAGAAAAAAAAAGTTTTTTTCACTCATTTTTAAATTTTTCACTACAAATTTAATTTTAAACAACTCACTTATAAAAAAAAAACCATAAAATATGAATCAAAATTTATAAAATACAATTTTTAAATAGTTATTTAAAAATAATTAATATTTTATATACTTTTTTTTTTTATCAAAGACTCCATATTTAACCATTCAGGTATTATCTTTTAATGATATGTATACTACATTTAACTCATAAGTGTATAAAATTTGAATTATTTTTAAAGGATTCTTATTTTATAATTATTTTTAAACTCACTTTTTTTGTGTTTCATATTTTGTTATCGGAAATCTAGGCAATGGGTGTTGCTCTCCTATGTGATATTCATTATTAATTATAATTTTCTTAATATTTACAATACAATTGAGGAATAAAAACTTAAATCTTGGGATAAAAAAAAAATCATTTTTATGATAAATTGAATAAGGATTACAAGAAAATCTTGTTGATTTTTATATAGCAATTTTTTAAAAACAAATAAAGGGAAGTTGAGAAATTTCGATACTAGAAAGAGATTTTTAATTTTTAATTTATTTATTTTACAAAATGATGCCAAAAAATTCTTTCACCTGGTTCCCTTAGATTGTATAAATCAAACCTTTGACACCCAAAAAAAAAAAAGAAAAAAAAAAGAAGAAGAAAAGAAAAGAAATGTCTGCACATAAAGATGTGATGGAGGATTTTTCAAAAAAGCAAACCTAAAAAATTTCAAAAATATTTGATCCATTTGGCCTTTCTAGGTAGTTGCATTGGCATGGAGGGAATAGTAATGAATGGAGTAGGGGGAAAACCATTTTCCCTAAGAAGAGTGTTTTTTTGTAATATTTTTACTGAAATTGTTGTTGGGCTAGTTAGATTCGGGTACTTTAGTTAGTTGATTGAAATAATTGGGAGGAGGAAGAAGAGAAAAGGGTGTGATATCAGAAGCATTATACTCTAAGTCTAGCCCTAATGCTAACCCTAGAGCTCAAAAACAATCCCAAGGTAGTACCCTAAATTAAGGAAGGAAGCCCCAAACACCATTAGTTTATGATCTGAGAACACAGCCCACCAGCTTTTTCTGCCCCACTTTATAATAAAGTAAAAGGGGAGAATAAAAAAGAATACTAAACAAATGAAAGAAGAGAGGAAAGAGAGGAAACAAATGCAAAAGCCTTTCAACCCCACAATGAAAATTCTTTCAAGACATATAGGACTCTTTGGGTTTCTTCAACCTCATCTGGGAAAGCAAACAGGACTCTGAAAGCTTCAACAAAGGGTCTTGTTTTTGGGTGTATGAGCAAAGCAAGAAGTAGGACAAAGTGAAAGAGAGAAAGTGAAAGAGAGAAAAGGGATTTTCTTTTCTTTGGTGTTATAATTTTTTTGTGGGGAGGGAAGGGATGAAGTGGGGTGTTTTGCAGAGCTGATCAGTGTAACAAATGATGGCTGGAAACCCTAACTGGTGGAGCATGAATAACATGCGACCACCCTCATCGCAGCAGTCTTCTTCTGCTTTCTTATCTCCCCCCACTCTCTTCTCTCCTAGATATGTACCTGAATCTTCTTCATCACTGCCTTTCAATTCTTTGGCTGACACCCCAGACCTTCCACACTCATGGAGCCAGCTACTTCTGTAAATCTCTCTCTCAAAGTTTTTCTTTTTCTTGTACTTACTATCCTTGCTTTCACATGGGTTTCAATGGCTTTTAATCCAAAAATCAAATTTGTCCCATGTTGTTCCAGTCTCTCTTCTTAAAGATCTAATCTCATGTCCTTAATGAGCTTTTTCAACTCAGGAATTTCATGGGTTTTTTTCTGTAGAAAACTGACATATGTTTATGTGATCTATCCTTCAATTTACACCTGTCTTAGCATCTCGAAATGGGTTTCTGAATTTGGTGATGAAATGTTTGGGTTTTGGTGATTGTCATTTTTCAGGGTTGGATCATCAGGTGAGGAAGATAGGTTTGGTTCAAGTGATTTTCAAGCTAAGAATGTGGAATGGGAAGACCAAATCTTGAATACATCCCAGAGGATTCCCGCAGTTGATGTAAAGCAAGAAGTAGTCTCTCAAAGTAGCCACCCCTATAATCATGGAGATGAAGGCTTTCAGACATCAAGACCTCCTTGGTCCCAAATCATGCCAGTTTCCTCTCCTAGGTCGTGCGTTACAAACTTGAGCACTAACATATTAGACTTCTCTAACAAGGCTGGTGTTAGGAATCAACATGCAGATCATTCAACTGAGGTATGAGAAGAAAAAGAAAAAGAATCGCAGAAAGGAAAATTGAGCTTCATGAGCTAAAGTTATCTATGAATTTCCTATAGTTTAGTTAGCAAAGTGGTTTAAGTATAATTGAATTTACTCATGGATCTGTTTGTTTGTGTATTTGCTCCATTCACAAGTGTAACAGCACGGCGACTGGTGGGGCATGTAAAAAGGCTAGGGTTCAACCCTCTCCGAGCCAACCACCACTAAAGGTAAGAGAGAAAAATCTCTTTCTCTTTGAGTGTAGAATGTTGTGTCTTTCCTGATTGTCTATTTCTTCAAGCATGTGTGATTCTTCTGCTACTATACTATACTATCTACCAAAACAAGAAGAAAAAACAGTAAAGAAAAAAGAGAGAAATTCTCTAGAAAACAGAAAACTAGTAATTTAACATTCTTTCTTTTTATATATATTAATTAATTTACTCTGAACCAGGTGAGAAAGGAGAAGCTGGGTGATAGAATAACAGCCCTTCACCAGTTAGTTTCCCCATTTGGAAAGGTAATCCCAAGCTGGTTCTCTCTCCTCCTCTTGACTCATACTGAACAGGAAGGAATATCACACAAGCCAATTTTTTATGAACAAACCCATAAAGAGATTTTCTTTTTTGTCTTTTTTTTTTCTTTTTTAATTTCCCACTGAATAAAGCTCATATCTTTAAAATTTTCTCGTTCTTTGATCTGGGTTTTTCTCTTTTAACATTAAAGAGGGATGAGAAAGATGACTGGGGTGAATTGTGGGTGTGTTTCTCTTTTGCAGACTGACACTGCTTCTGTCTTGTTAGAAGCTATTGGGTATATCAGATTCCTTCAGGGTCAAATTGAGGTGATGTTTTCTTCCACCACATTTTATGCTTTGCAAACGACCAAGTATTCCGGTGGGAAAGAGAGCATGCACCTAAAGTTTCATTTATTCATGCTTTTCTGAACATTCTGTAGTTATTGAAGTTATAAAATTTATTCTTTTTTCAATCTTTCCCCCCCTTGAATGCAGGCCCTTAGCTCTCCGTACTTGGGCAATGCATCAGGAAACATGAGGAACCAACAGTGTGTAAGTACCCATACATTTATACCCTTTTCCCATTTCCCAAAGCAACAAGCCAAGATCCTCTCTCCCACTCACTCTCTCTCTCTCTCTCTCTCTCTCTCTCTCTCTCTCCCCTTGCTCAATGTGGGTAACTTTAACATAAATATATGTAGAGAGAGAGTGATCAATTGATTAATGAGGATGGGTTTGTTTTCAGGTTCAAGGCGAAATGAATTGTATATTTCCCAAAGACCCTGGTCAGGTATGCTTTATTGGATCCATCACGTAGGGTGAGCCTTTGGTTTGAAAAGAATCCAATTACCTATTTTTATAATTGATAAAGAAAAGTATGGGATCAAAGAACAAGGTTCTCAGCTTTATAAACTTTAACTTCAGCAATTCCTTAAACCACCACTTGGTACTACCCTTACTTTAATCAATGGAAATAGGCATACAAGAAAACGAGTTGAAACTCCTAAAGAAAAGCTAACATTTCTCCTTTCCTTTCTCCTTCATCAAGCTCCTGAACGACAACTGCCTCAAAAGAAAAGGATCAGCACCTAATCAGCAGGTATATATATACGCATTCCTCCTTGCTCAATTATTCAAAATCTAAAAAAATTTCGGCTTTTTTAACCTTCTGTTCTTATATATATTTTAGGATACACAAGATGCACCAAAGGACTTGAAGAGTAGAGGGTTGTGCCTGGTTCCGGTTTCGTGCACTCAGCAGGTTGGAAGTGACAATGGAGCCGATTATTGGTCTCCGGCTCTCGGTGGAGGGTTTTGATCCGCGGTACATGTGTGGCTGTGTAGTATGCTCAAGCTTTCATGGAATGAGATAATATCATGAGCAGTCACTCTGCTAATTTCTAAGGGTGATTGCTCATGATGCTATGCATTCTAGACAGGAAGCCAGTGTGCTATATTTTACTGATGAGCTCTTTCATATACAGTTTCTGTACTCTATATATACAATTTTAAGATTTAAGCTATCATACAGAGCTTCATGTGTGTGAAGTTCAATCACTATTTTATGCTGATCATCACAAGCACTTTCCAGTGAGTACTATATATAGCCATTCTTTAATCTTCTTACTTTAAAAAAACCCATTGAACTGGAGCAAAATAATTTACAAAAAGGCATTTTTCTTGCACTGAATCTTCAAAAGAGAAGCAATATCGCTTTCTTTAATGGCAATTCTGCTCACCCACTTGATAATTATCTTTGAATAAGTGTCCATTAATCCCTCTTTCATCAATGATTACGTACTGCTTTGTATATGTGTCACAAAAGCTATACTGGGAAATCTAAATTCCATTAGGACCATGTATATGATTTGGAACATTGTTTCTTCCTTGAGTTGCCGTCATGGTGGTAGAAATGTGATATTCCCAGTCATTTTCTGAAAAGTTGGAATATTATATGCATATATATGGGTATCAACATGCGCAAATAGTCCAGTTTGATAACAAAACTAAAGGGGATTAATATACCATATGACCCTAGTGTACAAGTTGAGACAATAGCACTGCCCTATGAGTCTACTTAATTGACCCAACTGCTTTTCAAGAGATGCTTAAGTACCTGTTAGTCAACCCCCCTTGATCAGCTAAAACATTTTGTGGGCTTTCAGAACCTTAATGTGAGAACTCTTTTGGCACCCAAAGGCCACTTCAAGACCAATGCAAACAGATAGATTTAAACCCCAAGATTTTTATGGCTCAAAACTCTGATCCCATGTTAAAAGCCTAGACCATGCAACATTAAGGTTATGTTTGGTTCCGGAAAGTACAAAGGAAAGAAAAAAAATGTTAAGGAAAATGATTTTCTCATATTTGGTTGTATTATAAAATATTCCAAAAAAATTGAATATAATTAAAATTAGTTAGAAACTTATACATTCTAAAATTATTTAACTTTTATATTGATGAGTTAAAATAAATAAAATGAGTTTGAAATAGCAAATAAAAATAATTTATTATCTTTAACTCTATATTTTATTTTCCTTTACTTTTTCTTTCCTTTTAATTTTCCTCTCTATTTTCTTTCATTCGCATTTTCTCTCAAATTTTTCGAGAACCAAACATAGCCTAAATGTCTGTCACGGGGTCTATTTCGACCCGACAATAATTTTGATTCTTTTGAATGACTAGCTTAAGCAACTCTGATTGCAAAAAAAAATTGATTGGGTAGTAGTTACTTCCTATGCTTGGAAGCACTTCTTAACTCTCCCAAAATCACTCCCAAATGGAGTCTAAATTACCCGTTGCTCTAAAAGTTTAACCGTTAGGATCAACAATGTATATCAATGGGACGGTTCAATCAACATAATCAAACTTAAGAAAAAAGTACTTTGCTAGAGGACTGAATGAGTTTTTATTCTTTTCTAGTAAATGTAGATGATATAATGCAATGATATGTTGATATATTCCATTCTCCATCCTACAAGAGGACAGGATTACAACTCCCCTCCATGAGTCAAATATGTGGGAATATATCTCTTCATATTTTTGACACATTCCTTTCAGCTCTACAACCCTGTCCAAGGACTTTCACATGCATACAAAGTATATAGCAATCCAAGTTTGTTCCTTAGCCATTTCTAAGTAAAAGTAGAGAACATGCCAGGCATTATTCATGTGAGATGGCTCAACAAAATTGCTCAATATGGACCCCATTTTTCAGGTCTCTCTAGAGTCTATGACTACTCCTGGCTTGGACCCAAGTGTGTGAAATGGGCTCCCTCCCATGGGCCCATAACCTCCTTATCTCACCAAAACGTTGTTGCTACAAAAGTCATTCACGCGGTTCTTTCTTGTAAAAAGTTAAAAACATTTGACATATTTAAATTCCCTTTTTTAGGAAAAAAAACAAAAGAAAAAAGAAAAAAGAAAAAATTTCTGGCTGACTTGCTGTAGTGAATCACATCAGCCCACTATCACCAGGAATATCTCATTCGTATTTTGATTTTGGGCCCGACCTAAGCTTATGTTCACTTTTGGGCTCAAGATGCTTGTCACTTAGGGTCTGTATTTTTTTGGAATGGTTCTCAAGATCAAAATTAGAACTAAAATGTACAAAATAATTTTCTTATTTTTATTCTCTTCATTAAGGTATTGTGTGGGGTTCCTAAAACGTTTTCAATTATTTATCAGACTATACTTTACCAAAAAAAAAATTAACATAAAACACCTTAAAATTGTTCATAAAACCAATATATTTGTTAGAATAATTTTATTTTAAAAAAATTATTTTTGATGTAAAATTTATCAAATATAGGTCATATTTTATAACTGTTTTATAAAATAATTTCTATTCTCTAGAAAAAAAAATTAAAAATATTTGAAAACGTTCTTAAAAACAAAAAACAATGTGTTTTCAAAAAATAATTTTTAGTTATTTCCTCTAATTTTTTAAAGATTATTTTACAAAATAATTATACATGATTAAAAATAAAACCTTAAATATAAAATTTATTTTTAAAAACATTAAAAATTAGGTCTAAAACATTTTTAAGTTTTTAAACAGCATTTATTCTATAAAATATTAAAGGACAATTTGGAAAAAAAGTTTCAAAAATTGCATTTCAAATCTGAAAATGGTTACCAAATAAAAGCTTATTTTCTAAACTAGAAAATTCAATAACAATCCCAAAGATACCCTTAATCTAAACTAAATTTGAAAGAAATCTCAGCCCACAAGCAAATTGGACAAGGACCAATATTGGGCTGGTTCAGCCTCAAAACAGTCCCCTGGGCCACCATGCTTACACAAATTTCTCATGAAAACTTTGCCCGAATATATTTTCCTTCAAAACAAACAGACCTTAAGAATTCGGTGTCATATCCTCATCCCAAGAAACCCTTACTCCTCTCTTTTCCGAAATTGGGGTTGCGTGAATCATTAGCCATGGCAAATTCACGAAAGCAAACTGCTATTGTCGTCATTGACATGCACGTCTTCCTCTCTCTCTCTCTCTCTCTCTCTCTCTCTCTCTTTCTTGTAAGTTATAACCCACTTTGTTTCCAGGGAAAATATCTTTCCAGAAAAATTTTCCCTGGAAAATAGATGTCAGTTTCTGAATGGAACAGGTACATACTGACCAGGAGACATGATATGACAATACTGTTGTTTTTAAATCAAAATAAATGTTGATGGGAAATGTTGTTCGAGGAAGTATGTGAAAACAAACATACATTTTGGTAAATGAGAAGGAAAAATTTTCCTGGAAATATGTCTCTAGGTTATTTTCCACTGTTACTGCCACGGCTGACATACATTTTGGTACGTCGTTTTCCACCATGTTGAAACCGATACTAGAATGGCCTATTGCAGGTGTCGTGTTGCATAGAAACTTCTGTTTTGGTTTACCTCTCCACATAATTTGGTACCCTACGTTTTACCCCACTTGTATTGTTTGCCCATTTGGTTTGAATTATTCACCCTATGGTTGCGATGTTGGCCACATTCCCTTTTCTTTAATATTTTTTACAAGCCCATCATTTGATTTATATAATTGAATCTGTTGAGATCATCTTCGTGGATAACTAGGATTAAGGGCTACTTATATCAAGTTCATCATGTTAAATAGCATCATTATATGTTTATTATGAGAAAAAAAAAGTTATGAAATGAAGATGAGTTCGTGAAAATTATATGTGATAAATAAATATTAAGGAAGAGTGGAAAATACCAAATCTCGAGGAAGAGAACTTGTGATTTGATTTGAAGTATAGATATAAGAAGCGGCAACCTTGCATACCTTTTTCCTTTTTCCTGGCATTAACATGTTTGCATGAAATCTTATACTTGGTATTCAAATTTTGGTTGACATAACATTAATGGGATTGAGCTAGGGTTGAATAGCAATTGATATAGTAAAAAGAAACACAAGTTCCTACAATTATGTTTTGAGTTACTTCTAAAGCAATGAACGAGGGGAAATTGTACCATTAGGATGATTCCCTATGTATGTTAGGAAGTATCTCAAATTCCTATTTAAAATATATTTCTTTTTGTAAAATGAACATTATGTAAAATATTTCCTAACTTCATATGTAATTGTAATGAGACTCCTTATAAAATGATGAGAGAGAGGTATAATAGAGATGTGAAAAAGAGTAAGAGGTGTTTGGTGAAACAAAAGGGCTCACTAGAGTGTACATATGAAAAAGAAAGAAACACCTAGTGAAGCAAAATGATTCATGGCTCAAGGTAGAGATATAAGAACCTTATAATTGCATTTATTTTTTGTCATTTGTAATATTCTTTATCATATATTGAAATGTTTTCTCTTATATGTTAAAGTAAGCATCATGATTGGTGAACCATATTAAAACCTTATATACCTTTTGTATGATTTTCTTTATTTTTTGTGTTCTTCCTTTAATATGTTTATATTGACGTTTTTGTTAGCACAACAAGTGGTATCAGAGCTTTGGTTGAAGAAGTTTAAGAGAGTCTTGGTTGAAAATATCTAGAAGAGCGTTGGTTGAAGAAACTCTGGGAGAGTCTTGATTAAAGATGTCTAGGAGAGCTTTGGTTGAAGATATTTGGAAAAAATTTGGTTGAAAAATGTCTAAAAGAGCCTTGGACGAACAAAGAAAAACAAAGCATAAAAGATTATTGCAAAAAGAAATTTTGGTTAAGGGGGAGTCAATTATTCTATCATCAAAATGTGATACAACAAACAAGAAGATTGTTATGTGCAATAAGAAGGTGGTGCACGAACGAACCGTGGCACATGGGAGAGTGACACCGTGCACAAGGAAATCAAAAATCATGGAGAGATTGAAAAATTGACTTAATGGAATTTGATTCAAGATGGAGATTGTTGAAAATGTCTCTCAAATTCCTATTTAAAATATATTTCTTTTGTAAAAAGAAATATTATATATAGAATATATCCTAATTTTATATGTGATTATAATAAAAATATGTCTATAAATATTATAGGTCATGAGAGGAAAAAATTATAAGAGAAAAATGTAATAGAGATATGAAGAAAAACAAGAGACACCTGATGAAGTAAAAGGGTTCATTAAGATATAGATGTGAGAAATAAAAAAACACCTAATAGAATAAAATGACTCATGATTCAAGATAAAGATAAAGGGATCACTGGTACAACATCTAGTGGAAAAAAAGGACTCATGATTCAAGATAAAGATAAAGGAATCGTTTGGCACAACATCTAGTGGAAAAAAAGGACTCGTGATTCGAGATAAAGATAAAGGAATCGTTGACACAACATCTAGTGGAAAAAAATGACTCATGGTTCAACATAGAGATAAAAGGATCGTTGGCACAACACCTAGTCGATGAAACCACGTTAAAACATTTTTGTATCATTTACATTACTTTTTACGTTGTTCGACATGCTTACATTGACACCTCCGTTGGCACAACACTCTGTTTGCACAGGATGGCTCCACTAGTGCTAGCCACATCATTTTGGACATAGAAATGAATTGGCTTATTTCACCAATATTCCTTTTTATACCTGCTTCTAAAGCTTCCAGATTGCAAAATGTCCATTTAAAGCTGCTGCCTGTGATGCTAAAAGACATGAAAAAGGTTGGAGTCGAGCCCAACATTACAAGAATGGTAGGAGTCCACTGTTCCATCTGAATTCGGCAGCTTAATCAGGTTACTGACTCATCTTCTTCTGCTTCAACCAACGTAATGGCCCTACTGCCAGTGCTGCATTTTACCAAATGTCTGCTGCTTCCATCTTCTGATTCTTTTAGCAGAAATAAAAGCACTGAAATATTTGCTTAGAGAATGATTTTAAAGAGCTTGAAATTGTTTCCTAATACTACAAAAGTGAGGTATTTGACAGGTGTTTCAAAAATCTAGAAAATCTCTTTTGACAAGAACTTGATAGGCCCTTTTTCCAAAGGAGAAAATCACCCTTTTCTTATGTTACATGTCAAAAGCACTTTTTAAATTTATATCTTAGTCTTCGTAAAATCATTTATAGAAGTGCTGCTTAGACTAAAAGTGCTTTTTCCAAAGTCTTTACGTAACCAGCCCTGAGCTAATTACAGGACGAACTGCGGGATCAAGTAACTTTAAAGCCCAATGGGCCCAGTTTTGTAACTGGGCTAGATTTGAGTAAACAGAATCTGATCCGTCTGATGAAACTCATTGGGCGGGCTGAAACCCTCTGATATTGGAATCAGTCTCCTATATGTAAGGGCCTCGGGAGGAATGGGAGCACATATGGGAACTGGTTCAAAAAGGTGTTAAACTGCTCTCTGGTGGGTTCCATTTTCTTTTCCTCTTACCAACTGGAAACCACATGAACTGCCTTTGACCAATCGGTTTTTCTAAAGCCCAACTGACCAAAGTGCAAAGGGCCCACAGTATGATTTGGTTTTATACAGCTCCAGAAGATTCTCCCACCAGTAGTGGGCCCACTACCCTCTTTTGCACTGTGGGCCCTAGTGGGCCCAATTCATAGTTAAACTCGTAAATGGACTTTAATCCACATTTATTAAGATAATGTTCACATCAACTTTATTCTAAGTGTTTTTGGGCCAACATGATAATTATCCAATTCTAGAAAGTGATAAAGGTAGGAGTTATCAATGGATTCGCTTTCATTCCCAAATGGATTGATGTGCTGAATTTAGGTTTTCATTTGGTATAACCCTTCACCTTTTGCTTTATTTACGATTGAAGCTTACCCTTGTGCGGTTACCTTAAACCCGTAATTTTAATATCATAAAAATTTAATTAAATATAAAATAAATTTCCGTAATATTATCGGTCCGTCAAATATGAGTTTTTAAAAATAAAAATAAAAATATTTAAAATTTAATTGTATTTCTTAAAGGAAAATGCTAGCAAAGAAGAAGCAGTTGTTTCATATAAAAAATTCTAGAAGGTTGAATTCCTTCCACTTTAAAATATTTTTTGCTTTTTTGACATTTATGTACCCGACGGATAAAAAGTGCTTTGGGCCAAAAGGAAGTTTTAAAGTGGGCATGAATAAAGAAAGGCCCAAATCAAGAGGGCATTTCTAAAATCATTTCCACAAACCATGGCTGGCCCATTAAGAGTGAGCCACAAAGATAAAAAATAATGGAAGTTGGACAAAAGCAGGGCCCAACCATCTGTCAACTTTTCTTTGTATTCTTTTTGCTGTCTCTGAATAATTGACAGCCACAAGCTGAGAGGTAGATAAGAAACATACTGCTTTTATAGGGCCTAGGCCCATCTATATATTTTTTAAGATTTTAGAATCCCCATTCTTCTCGCTTTCCAGTCAACTTTTCGGCATAAAAGCTGCATTCATCAAACCTAAACGAGGCCCCACAGCCCATGCCCGTCCATGTAACTGAGTGCGACACCTGGCCCACTTGGCCCACAGGGCTACAACAGGATAGACTGTTGGTTGTCGTCATAGGGCTTGTTGGGTTCCAGTTTGGGCCCACATTCCCCTAATAAAACGGTGGAGTTCCACACGAAAGCCCAAGTCCGTACGGCTACCCACGAGTCAATGTGGCCTCTGGGGTTGAATAGGATGTGATGGGAAAAGCCTGGAGACATTGATTTCATTTTTGGTTTTCCCTCCAACTTAGAATGGAGGGTTCACGTTACATCACTATTTTCAGTCAAACATTTTGCTTTCATTTTCAATACATTGATTTACCAAATCTCTGACAACCGTCTCCAATTATTTTAAAACCCCATTTGACTTTACATCCCACCTACGATTCTAAAATTGAAGTTTGGGGCATGTTTGGTATGTTTCGAATTTTTTAAAAATCAGTTTTTTTAGAATCATTTTTTAAAATTAATTTTTAATATTTTATAAAAATATATATATTTGAAAACTTGGAATGTCTTTAACTTAATTTTGAACGGTTTGATATATGTTTTAAAAATAATTTTCATACGTAATGCTTTATTTTTAATAAATTATTTTTTTAAATAAAATTTAAAAAGTAAGTAAAAATAATTAAAAAATAAAATATGTTTTTTCAAGAACAAAAAACTATTATTAAAGATAGTTCCCAAATAAGGCTTGAACTTTGAACCATAGTCGGAAAAGCAATTGATATATTTTTATTTTATATTATAATCCTATGAGAACAAAACTGATCTTATAAAAAATTATGAAAAAAATACATAATTAAAATTTTATTATGCATGATTAAATTAAAAATATGTTCAATGAATTGAAGTAATATATAACAATATTTTTTTTTAACTTTAAATTTATTTATTTATTCTCCCTATTTTGCTTCTTTCTTTTCTTTTCTTTTTTTCAAATTTTTATATAACTTAAATAAGAATAAAACATTTAAAAATAATTTTATTTTTATGTCAATACAAAAAAAAATTAAAATGTAATTTTTATCTAAAATTGAAGTATAATTATTATTCTATATAAATTTCTATTCATATTTGAAACAAATTTTTGAAGGTAAGAGAATGAAATATAAAGAAAACTAGGATCTTACTCATGTACCAAAGACTTGCTTTTCCATGTCTCATGGAAAAGTTTAATACTGATAGTATGAGACAAGATAAAATAGACTTGCCCAATGAATTTGAATGGTTATATAACGTAATATTCACTCATTGCAACTTGACCAAAAAAAAAATTATTATATAATTTTTATGTCAATACAAAAATCTTTTAAAAAAATTAATTTTTTTATCTCAAATTGAAGTATAATTGTTATTTTTATATTAATTTCTATTCATATTTGAAACAAAATTTTGAAGGTAAGAGAAGGAAATATAAAGGAAATTAGGGTCATGCTCACATACCAAAAGACTTGTTTTTTAATGCCTCGTGGAAAAGTTTAATACTGATAGTAGTAGGAGACAAGATAACATAGACTTGTCTAGTCAATTTGAAATGTTATATGTCGTATTATTCACTCATTGTGACTTGACAAATAAAAAATTAATTATTTAATTTTTATGTCAATACAAAAATCTAAAAAAAAACAATTTTTATCTAAAATTGAAGTATAATTATTATTTTATATTAATTTCTATTCATATTTGAAACCATTTTTTGAAGGTAAGAAAAAGATATATAAAGGAAATTAGGGTCATTCTCAGGTACCAAAGACTTGTTTTTCAATGCTTTATGAAAAAGTTTAATACCAATAGTCGTAAAAGACGAGTTAATGTAGACTTGCCTAGTCAATTTGAAAGTTATATACCGTAATATTCACTCATTGTGACTTGACAAAGAATTATTTAATTTTTATGTCAATACGAAAATCTAAAAACAAAAGACTTGTTTTTTGATGCCTCATAAAAAAGTTTAATACTGATAGAAGTAGGAAACAAGATAACATAGACTTGTCTAGTCAATTTGAAATGTTATATGTTGTATTATTCACTCATTGTGACTTGACAAATAAAAAATTAATCATTTAATTTTTATGTCAATAGAAAAATCTAAAAAAAACAATTTTTATCTAAAATCGAAGTATAATTATTATTTTATATTAATTTCTATTCATATTTGAAACCATTTTTTGAAGGTAAGAAAAGGAAATATAAAGGAAATTAGGGTCATTATCAAGTACCAAAGACTTGTTTTTCAATACTTTATGAAAAAGTTTAATACCGATAATCGTAGAAGACAAGTTAATGTAGACTTGCTTAGTCAATTTGAAAGTTATATACCGTAATATTCACTCATGGCTTGATAAAGAATTATTTAATTTTTATGTCAATAAATCTAAAAAAAATAATTTTTATTCATATTTGAAACAAATTTTTGAAGATAAGAGAATGAAATACATAGGAAATTAGGGTCATGTAGCTACCAAAGACTTGCTTTTCAATGGCTATGGAAAAGTTTAATTGTGATGGTTGTAGGTGAAATTGAAATATAATTATTATTTTATATTAATTTTTATTCATATTTGAAACAAAAATTTGAAGATAAAAGAATGAAATACATAGGAAATTAGGGTCATGTAGCTACCAAAGACTTGCTTTTCAATGTCTATGGAAAAGTTTAATAGGGATGGTTGTAGGAGACACCAAAATGTAGACTTGCCTAGTAAACTTGTAAAATGTATTCCTATATGGGTTATTCTCTCAATTACAATAAAATGCAACTGGATCTAGTATGAGTTGGCGATCAGAACGTATCCTCCCCGGGTAGTTCCCAATGTTTGGCACTTTCCATACTTCGTGGGTGCAACATCAACAAATTCGCTCATGATCAAGTTACAACCTAAAAATGTTTTTAACTAAATTTTTAATAGTTTGACAAGTTGACATATGTTTTAAAGATAATTTTTATACTTAATATTTTATTTTTTTATCATTCTATATATTCATATAATTATTTTTTTAAATAATTTTTAAAAACAAGTAAAAATAATTAAAAATAACTAAAATATGTTATCTATTTTTAAGAACAAAAAAAATATATGAAACAACTTTTAATTGTAAAACATGTTTTTTGAAAAGAAAAAAAAACTATTATTAAAAATAATTTCCAAATAAGGCCTTCCAACTAGAAAAGAAAGTGATATATTTTTATTTCATATTTTAACCTATGAGAAAAAAATGATCTTATTATGTTCGATAAAAAATATATGAAAAAATATATATAATTAAAATTTTATTATGTATGTTTAAATATAAACTATGTTCAAGGAATTGAAGTAATATATTAAAAAAAAAAAAAATTGACTTTAAATTTATTTATTTATTTTTATTTATTCTCCCTATTTTCTTTTTTTCTTCTAATTTTTCCTCAATTTTTTTATGAGAATCAAATATAACTTAAATAAAAATAAAATATTTAAAAATAAGAAAAAATTAAGATAATAACACCGTAAAGGATGAATAAAGTATAAAAGAATGAAATCAATATAAATAATAAAACCAATATGTAAAGTCATACAACAAACTAAGTATACATGTGGATTAGTTATATTTTTTAGCCGTTGGAGGTTTAAAAATAAGATTTTAAAGTCTATTAAAATGTTAGAAAAAATAATTAGGGTCTAAATTTTTTTTGCAAAATAATTTGTTATTATTTTTGCATAAATTTAAATAATATAAATTATTGTTGGATTATCATGAAATCATCGATTTGGTTGATTGAATATTGTTAAAATTTGTTTTATAGTAATTTTATGAAGCAATTATAAATTTTTTAACACTTAAAAATTTGATTTATTGAATACTATTAGGAAGGCATGATTGTTGTCGATGATATATAGTATTATTGCTTTGCCAAGGAGGCTGTTTGGACCCATTTCTATGACAATGAAAACTATATATTAATTTAATGCAATAATATATGTATAGTTTAAAAATTGACTAATAACACATTAACAATCACAATTCAGGCAAACAGATCACAATCACTGAACATGCAAAAAGAATGCTATTCGCATACTCAATTGGTATTCATATCTAACCCATTAGATGACAAATTAGCTAATAATTCTGTTTGTCCAGACCCATTTAACCTATCATATTTGATTATTTGGTGATGGAATCAGAAAAATTAGATAAGAAGCAAAGAAAAAGTATTTATTTCAAGAAAAAGTTAAATAAAGAAGATAAATTTGACCCGAGACCCATTACTTTTTTCAATGATAAAAGATAAATTAGGAGGAATCGATGTTTGTTTTTTTTACTAAATAGAAAAAGTCAATAGCAAAAATACAAACACCATCTAACATATCAAATCAGTAAATATTAAATATTAAATTTAGGTTATTTAAAGGGTATGATAAAATATGAATATTGAAATGAGGGTGAAGGTATAAGTACACATAATAGGGTATAAAAAAATTGTAACTAAAATATTAAGAATGATGTTAAAGTAATGAAAATCAATTACAAAATAATAATATATAATTTGTATCGCATCAAATCAGACGTCTATATGATTAAGAGGAGTTAAGAGGAGTTCATATTCGATATTGAATATTACAAACATCCTCTATGTCAAACTCTCATATTAAGGTAGAAAATCCGTTATAATATTATTTGTAATGACCCACACTCAATCATGTAAATATTATTTATTTTAAACCCAAATGGACCATCATGATTTTAAAATATGTTTATATGATTAAGAGGAGTATATATATATATAACGTCATAATTTTTTCCCCTATTCGATGTGGGACATCATAAATACCCACCATCCAAATACAATATCTTGATTTAAATTAGGGTAAAATAAATCTTGAATCAACGACTTTGAAGTGAAAATTTTCAATTATGATCAAAATATGATATGATATTCACCGACTTTCCGCATTTAGTTATAAAGTGTGAAAACTTTGAATTTCAACAATATATGTCTTATGTTCGTATTAAAAAAGAACGATGGCCACCGGAAAATTTCGCATTTTGAATTTACCATATGATCAAATAATCCAAATCCCATCATATCTCATTTGATGAAGTGGGAACCAATTTCAAATTTCAATCATCAATCCGTTTCTCACCAGGTGTAAACAAAACCTGAGATGTGAAAAAAAAATGGAGGTACAAACACCACTTGTCAACCCATCGGACGGTGGTGAGAGAGATGGCAGGCACACGGTGGGATGGCTGATAGTGGTGGTCAACCTTATCATAATCATCAGTGGAAGAGACGGGACCACCACCACACAGGGCGGTGGGGGGAGTAACATCACATCGCCCCATAGCGCCAAGGCTAAAAAGATGGAGTGAATGATTATAGGCTTTTTTTTTTCTCAAAAGAAAAAGACGATGATGGTTTCTAACCATAAAAGAAAAAGTGGTTTCATCATGCTCCATGTCTTCCTCTCTAGCTACCATGTCCAATCCTTTTTCATTTTTTAACTTTTTTTTTTCTTTTAAAGAAAGGGTGATAGAAAATGCTAATAAAAAATTCATACTGCATTATTTATTTATTATTATATTTAAATATCCCGTGACAATATCAAATCGATGAAAGCGGAGTTAGTCACGATGTGTTACGTGTATAATTAGGTTTTATTATGAAGTTTCATATCACATTACCATTCATGTATGTAATTTATTTTTTTCCGTGTCAAAAACATATTCAAAATATGGTTTCAACATATGTCAAGTAAGCATTAGTTTGATCCAACAAACTTCTCATAGTGACCAAAATTTTAAGTTTGTCAAGTGTGAATCGGTATTCTAATTGTAACGATCCATTTTTAATTATGTAAATATTATTTATTGGAAGCTACATAATTGTCCACTATGAGTCCAAGAGCCCCCCTATCTGATATGAGATATTATAATCATCTCTTATAAAATATATAATGAGGATGAACCAAATAAACCCCCACACCAAGGTTAAGAAACAAATCTAATACCATTGCAATGATTCGCTCTCGACTATTTAAATATTGTCCATTGTGAGTTCAAGGAACCTGCACAATTTTATAATATATATATAGAGTTGAGAAAATATACAGTGCCATGAATTTTCTCCCTTATCTTATGTGGGACATAACACTAATATTTTTTTTGTATTTAAATTATTTATTGGATATGGGTAATTACAAAAATTAAAGTTCTTGATCTTCTTTCTTCTCCCCGTGAAAGAACAACTAAGATATTTTAAATGTAAAGGATGCAATAATTACTTCATAATAGAGTTGACATGACTCATGTGATTAGGAAAGAAAACAATCTTTATGCAACCTTAATACCCATGATTAGAAGGCTTGAATTGATATAATTTCTTCATCACCAAACGGTTATAGGATTTTATACTAGATTTGACGTTCAAAAGTTTTTAATGTAAGCTTTTCAAGGAACCGTTACATGTTAAATCATTTAATGATTAAATTTAGTGAATGAGATATAAACTCCTTATCAATATTGATTAATAAATTTAAATAAAAAATTAATAAAAATATTTAATATTTAATTTTTAGTGGTTCAAAAAATAACTTTGGGGGGTCTTCCATGGGTGTGATTTTTAAGCTATGATTGATATTAATAATATTAAGATTGGACCGTCTTGCCTCGGTGGTGAGACTAGGAAGTATATTTTATTTGGATTGGAGGATTTTTATAATAAACATAGGTAGAGTGACGCCCATGTGAAGTAGAGAAATATTTCTTTAGGATATGGAAAGGGCTTGTTTGTTAATGCATACTTTTAAGGGAGATCCACTGAATGTGAAAATTTTAACAATAATATTAAAAAAAAAAGGAAATCTTAAGGCCAAATTCATTAGGAATTTAACTTTAAATCTCAGTAGTTGATGAGAGAAAAAAGAGATGGAATGGAGCTTGTGTTTTTTAATAGATAATTAGGGTTTATTTGACAACTATTTTCGAAAATAATTTTATGTTTTTTAGATTAAAAAAAAATTGAAAAAATGTTTGACAACTAAAAAATTGTTTTATGTCATGTTCTGCTTTTAAGAACATAAAACATGGAGTTTTCATCATATATCTGTTAATTATTTTCAATTGTTTAGAGTTGTTTAAAAAAATAATTATATAAATATGTGTAATTATTAAAAATAAAACTTTACACATAAAAATTATTTTTAAAATATATTTAAAAATATTAAAAATATTTCAGGTTCCTAACAGACTTTTGTTCTATAAAACATTATAAAACAGTTTTTAAAAATTGTTTTTAAAAACTATTTCAAAAAACAGTTACCAAATATGGTCTTATTTTTTATCGGTTGGTGATTTTGTATAGGGTTTTAATTTTGGTACAGTAAACCTCTGATATAGAAACTGTTATTAGAAATATTTTTTAATTTAGAAAACATGTTTCATAGACTTTTAACAAAAAAATTGTTTTAAAAATACGTTATTTTTAAAATAAATATAAAGTGGTATGGATTATTTTTTGTATGGTGTTTGAAGTTGGAGAATTCTGTTAATAACTTTTACACTATACAACATTTTGATAGAGAATAAGGTGAGAAAGCTTAAGGGTCTATTTGGTTCTTGTTTTCAATAACTATTTTCTATTCTTGAAAATAAAAAACATAGGGGGTGTGTTTTTGTTTTTTGTGTTCTCAAAAATCATTTTTTTGAAAAAAAAAAAAAAAAGTTTTCATTGTTTTTTCACTATTAAAATAATATATTATTTTGTATGTTTTCTCTTCTTTCTTTTTGTATTTTCTTAGTTGTTTTTTGTGTTTCCACAAAGTTGAGTTCCACCCAATCACCGCATCTCCATCCGCAAACCATTTCTTATTCCTTAAATTATTGAAATTAATATAATTACACATGATGACAAAGTCATCATTTGTTTAAAAAAATTATAACTAGTATAAAAATTTCAAAAATAAATAATTTTTTTTCATTAAATGAATTGTGCATATGAAAATTATTTATATATTTATAATATAAAGTTAATGAAAGAAAATACTTTATCAATTAAAAAAAATAACTTTCAAACATGTTTTTTGTTTTACTTATTCGAATTTTTTTTATTAATTTAACCAAACATGTTTTTTTAGAACAAAAATAGTTTTCCAAAATTCAATTCCCAAACACAATTTTTTTTTTTTCTGAAAACACAAAAAATTGTTTTTAAAAGCTATTTTCAAAAACTGTTTTTCAGAACAGTTTTCAAAAACAACAACCAAACAGGTCCTAAGTTTTGGTTGGAAAGTGTTTTCGAAAACGATTTTTAAGAACAAATCTAAAATATATTTTATGTATTTTGTGGAACAAAAATCTTATTGGAAACTTGAAATATTGTTAACTTGTTTTTTATATTTTAAAAATATATTTTAAAATAAAATTTTTTTTTAATCATTTTTCATATTTATATAATTATTTTTTAAACAATACTTATAAAATAAGTAATATAATTGAAAATAACTAAAAAAAATATTATATGAAATCATCGTGTTTTTTTTGTTTTTCAGAATATGAAACTATTTTCTTTTTCTTATTACAAAGTATGTTTTTCTGTTTTTTTTTTCTCTTCTTAAAAACAGTTTTTTGTTTTTGAGAATGGTTAACAAACATACCCTTATTTCTCATATTTAAATTTTTAAGCATAATATTTTTTTAAAAAAAAACACAAAGGAGACCGTTTAAAAAAAAATTATTCTCAAACACTATTTTACACTCTGTTTGTAAAGCTGTCTTTTAAAACTTACCAAACAGGCCTTTATTTCCTCAGGACAAACAAAATGGAGTTACAGCTGGCCAGATGAAGCCATAACAATGGTCTAAGAAGCTTCAAATTGTGGACAAAACATTTTTCTTGAATGTAAAATATTCAGCCAGTAAAATTAGCAAAAGAGGGAAAAACTACAATGTTGGGGAGTGAGGGTGAAGCAAGTGGCAATCCATAAGATATATAAATAAGAAGGCAACCATGGATGCATTCCATGGAGTTTGAGTCTCTTTGAGTCTTGTCTTTATGCAGGTCGTCATACTCCCCTCGCATTGAGAAATGGGTGAACCCAGGTATGTTTGAGCAGTTGGCAAATACCCAGAAAACAGTGGTCTCTCTTTTTGCATTCTCTTTCTCTCTCTCTTTCTGACACAGCCACAGAGACACAGAGTTTTGAGTATTGAAAAGGGGCTCTGCGAGTGAGACCACTCAAAGCAGATATTGGGATTGCTTTGGAGGGGCCAAGGCCAGAGTCTGGACATGGAAGTGGAGGCTAATTCTGAGCAGAGAAAGATGAGCCAGAGAGCAAAGGGTGGCCTCATAACCATGCCATTCATCATAGGTACATTACTTGTCCTTCTTTTTATAAATGGGTTTGTGCTGAGTTGATGTTTTGTTGCCTGTTGCTGCGACTTTCTTTACATTTTTTTTTTTTTGCTGGTTTTTGCTTTTGGGGTTTCAGCTAATGAGGCCTTTGAGAGGGTGGCGAGTTATGGGTTGTTGCCAAATATGATACTGTACCTGATCCAAGACTATCACTTGGGGGTAGCCAAAGGGACCAATATACTCTTTCTCTGGTCTGCTGCTACCAATTTCTTGCCTGTTGTTGGGGCTTTCCTCTCTGATTCCTATCTGGGTCGGTTTCTCACCATTGGCTTGGGTTCCATCACCAGTCTCTTGGTAATTCCTCTGATTTTGTTCTCTTTTTTCCTCTCTTTATGCAACACCCATTGCTTCCTCTCTTCTCCATTTTAATCTTACTGATAATTCTGTGTTTTTCCTCATGATTATCTCATCTGAGCATTGAATTATAAACATCATGATTGCATTCCGGTTAGAAAGCAAAAGGAAGTTCTTAAAAATTTTCCCTGGGATAAACATTATGATTTGGTTAAATCATGGATCTGAATTCTTGATTGAGAAAGCTTTTGATAATATCTCAAAAAGGCATAGCAATGATGTTATCGAATTCAAATTCAAATTCGTGTTCAGTATATCAAACTGTGGGCTCTCGTCTCAGTAAAACACACTAGATGGGGGACCAAGGCCAGCCCTCAAAAGCCTGTAGTGCCTTTGAGCATGCCATGAGCTCTGGGTCCCTTGTGAGGCTGAGCATACTCACCAGAGCCATCTCCATCAATGAGATAGTTTGCATCTTCTATTCTATCAATGGTTCAGTTTGGGTGTGGGATGTTTTGATTGAATGATTAATTTATGAGGGAAGCGCCTGCCTTTATTGTGAGTGGTTGTGGCTACTTTAATTTGTATCCAGTCTATGTTCATCTGGGTTATTAGTAAGTCCTTTTCCTAGATGTCATTAACCATGTCAAAGCAACTGATTGCAAAATATCATTGAAACAATAAATTGGGTTCCTATAAATAGATGTGATAGGATGCTTGAGAGAAAAACATACATGAGTTGTGCTTTATCCAGGTCGCTATCAGTTGGTAAATCATTTCCCTTGAAGATCCAACAGCAACCTTAGGACTTTTACACCTATACTGCCATATATATGTAAATGATGACTACACATGTAAATGGGGCCGGCTAGTTTGGAAAAGACTAGCAATATGCATAGTTGTTCTGCCATCCTTTTAGGTCTCTTATGGACTGCACATGCTCCTTTTAGGTCTCTTATCTAAGTCTTTACAACTGCTCAAGATGTCTGAACTGAACAACCATTAGGCACCATTTCTCAAAGAATAATGATTTAGGATAAGAATTGCTTTAAAGGATGATATCACCATGAATCTTTGCTTCCATTTGATTGATTTTTAAATGATCTTTTATGATGTTGCTTTAGTCACTTAACCTAAGAACGGCGGCATCCTTTTTTAAATTGATTGAAAAACATATCTAACGTGCCTTGAATGTGAAAAGTCTTTGCCATAATTAATCACAACCCCATTGGAAGTGAAGATGCCCTCCGAGCTTTATTCTTGTATTAGGTGGAAAAAGAAAAAAGAGACATTAAATTTTTTGTGTTACAGGGAATGATCCTGCTATGGTTAACAGCCATGATTCCCAAAACAAAACCTCCGCACTGTGACCTGTTAACCCAGAGCTGCAAAGCCCCAACAGCTGCCCAATTCATTCTACTATATTCCTCCTTTGCCCTCATGTCCATTGGAGCTGGTGGCGTTAGGCCATGTTCATTGGCTTTCGGCGCTGATCAGCTGGACAAAAGAGATAACCCTAAAAATGAGAGGGTCTTAGAGAGCTTCTTCAGCTGGTATTATGCCTCAGCAGCTCTTTCTGTGGTGATTGCTCTCACGGGTATCGTTTATATTCAAGTTCACTTGGGATGGAGAGTAGGGTTTGGTGTTCCTGCAATTCTCATGTTTTTTGCAGCCCTCTTGTTTTTCCTTGCTTCTCCCTTTTACATCAAGCAAAAGGCCAGCAGAAGTTTGCTCACTGGTTTTGTGCAAGTGCTCGTGGTTGCTTATAAGAATAGAAAACTTGCATTCCCACCTCGGAACACTGATGGGTGGTACCATTATAGCAAGGACTCAAAGCTTGTTGTGCCCACCGACAGATTGAGGTATATATCATTATCATTATGATATATCATTATCATCATTTTCTAAGCTTATGCAAATATGCTAAGTGATTCTTTTTTATCAATCTTATGCCTTCAGGTTTTTAAATAAAGCTTGTATCATTAGAAGCCCTGAACGAGACATAAATTCAGATGGATTGGCTTCAAATCCATGGAGCCTTTGCACGGTGGACCAAGTGGAAGAGCTAAAAGCACTGATCAAAGTCATCCCAATGTGGTCAACTGGGATTATGATGTCCATTAACACATCCAATAGTTCCTTTCCAGTACTGCAGGCCAACTCCATGGACAGACATGTATTTTCAAGTTTCCAGATCCCAGCAGGATCTTATGCAATGTTCCTCGTCATTGTTCTTTTTCTATGGGTTGCTCTCTATGATCGCGTAATCCTTCCCCTAGCATCAAAGGTCAGAGGAAAACGCGTGCGGCTTGGTGTAAAACAAAGAATGGGAATCGGGCTATTTCTTTCTTGCCTTGGCATGGTAGTTGCAGCAATTGTTGAGAATGTTCGACGAAGAAAAGCAATCAGACAAGGGCTTCTAAACAATCCACAAACACTGGTGGGCATGTCAGCTATGTGGCTTGTGCCACAATATTGCTTGTATGGCTTAGCCGAAGCTTTTAACGCAATAGGCCAAACAGAGTTCTACTATTCTGAGTTCCCCAAAAGCATGTCGAGCATCGCTGCAGCCCTATTCGGCCTGGGGATGGCTGTGGCCAACTTGTTAGCAAGTGTTATACTCAGCGCGGTCAATCATCTCACTTCAAGAGGGGGAAAAGAGAGTTGGGTCTCCAACAACATCAACAAAGGTCATTATGATAATTATTATTGGCTTCTTGCTATAATGAGTGCAATCAACCTGCTATACTATCTTGTTTGTAGTTATTTTTATGGACCCTGTGTCGAACAAGGGACCAAGGTTAGCGACGAAGGAAAAAGCATGGAGGGAGAAAATGAGTTGTCGAAACTAAGCAATGGGGCCAGGGATGAAGTGGAAAGCTTGAAGGATGATGAAAAGTTATCAAAATTTAAGGATGAGGTTGAAGGCTTGAAGGATGAAGAAGAGCTATCCAAATTGAGGCAATCACCATCTTGATTCATGTCCACTACTCTTGGGGTCTGTTTGTTGCAGTGAATGTAAAAAACCTACATGCATGGAGGTTGGGTTATAGTAATTAGGATAATAAAGCTTGTGAACTGATATCATACCTCTTATATTTGTATCATTCTCAGAGGGGGATTGTCCAGCAATTCCCTTCTTTTACACCATTAACAATAATGATTTGCCTTTTTTTTTCTTTGGACTTAGCTGTTTGTTTGTGTGTGTGAGAGCGAAATATGTAGGAATGTGATGTGATTTTGTAACAAGAGCTTGTTGTAACCTGTGAACTATATACAATTATTTCAATAAAAAAAAGAAAAAAAAAAAAGATAAGATGTTGGCAAATGCAGTGCCCCCTACCCCATTGCATGTGAGATGCTGTTACTTTCTCTTTCTGCCACAATTATGAGAAATTGAAAAGACAATATGTTCAATGAATCCATAGAGCAAAGGCCAAAGGCAGTGACCAAACCCCACTGTGGCATTTTTTGTATGCTGGCTAGAATTTTATCACTGACTTGACCATATGCTGAATAATTGTCACCTGAAAGCAGCCAAAGCCCTGGTGTTAGATTTTGGGTGAAGATCGTCCATGATACTTGTCTACTGAGGGATAGTGGGCCTGCAGATTGGAATTAGAATATTGTTCATTTGTTCATTGTCCATGGGCCTGAGTCCTGAGACAAACACAGCTCATTTACTTACTCAGATCATAGATGTGTCATTTTGCAGAAACATCTTTGCCTTTTATGTACAACTGAAGTGGATCATTAAATCATCTCATTTTGGGCTTAGTTGTGGGCAGAGGTTACAGTGTTTGAATTTGGGAAATATTTTAATAAATATTTTTTAAAATTATTATTATTAATTTTCCAAAATTTCCATAAATGTTCTCATTGCTACGCGCATTTCTGTTTGTGCCCATTAAAACTTAAAAGGGAGCTTCATTAAAGCTAAAGAATTTTTATAGGATCTGGTTTTCATTTATGGTTTTAGTAAGGTTACCGAGAAAGGAATTTCTATTTGGGCCAGCCATAGAGGAGTTTAATCTCTTTAGCACCCGCTTCCCATGTGGGCCGCTCTCCTCCCAACAACCCATATTTTGGAAATCCAAAATCCTTTTTGGAAACATTTTTTAAAAACAGCTCTATAAATCAAATTTTAAGATGAGTTTTTTTAAAACAGTTTCGATTGTTTTTACAAATTAATATAAAAATTAATTTTATTTTTCTTAAAGGTACTATATATTTATGTACAATATAAAAGTTTTCAAAATATTTTCCGTATTTTTGTAATATTCTATGACAATCAAATGAAAAGTGAAAACACCTCAAATTTATTCTAAAAAAATAATCCATTTTTAAAACAAATTCTTAAAAAATAGTTTCTATTAAAAGTTTGTCAAATATATTTTTTTAGTCAAAAAATTGTTTTCAAGATTAGTTTCAAATAATGCCTAAGGCTCTGTTTGATAACTATTTTTGAAAACAATTTTGAAAAATAGTTTTTGAGAACAGTTTTCAAAAACAGTTTTCTTATATTTTGTAAAACAAAAGTTTTTTTGGAAACTTGAAATGTTTTAAACCTATTTTTAATATTTTTAAATATATTTTAAAAATAATTTTTATATTTAATGTTTTATTTTTAATCATTCTATATGTTTGTATAATTATTTTTTAAAATAATCCTTAAAAAAATAAGTAGAAAAAATTAAAAGATGTTATTTAAAAACACTTTGTTTCATGTTTTTAAGTTTTTAGTTATTAAATGTGTTTTCTTGATTTATTTTGTTCCGAAGAATAAAAAATTATTCTTAAAAATAATTACCAGCCAAAATATCGATTCATCAAGTGGAGGAACTCAGGGCTTTTAGCCTGACCCAGCAATCTCGACGGCCAGATCAGATTCAGAATCATTTTATTCAAATTCAGTCAGGTTCCAAAGACAGTTTGGCCCCATTGTGCTTTAAAGCTGTTTGATCCAGCGGTGTATGCTGCAATATGTTTCAATGGTATTTATGTGACCTTGTTGTACTTAAAAGAAGGCATAACATGGAAGCACCTTGTAGTACTATAAATGGTATAAATATTAAGATACTAGCTATGTTTGTTTTTTCTTCGATTGAAAAATTAAATATTTTGATTTTTTTTTTCAGACAAAAAAGCAAGAATCACTAAATTAAAAAAAATGCTTTTATCATTAAAAAAAAAAAAGGTTTTTGAAGAAAAGTAAGTTGTATGACAATTTATGAAACCTTTTAAAATTTTGAAAAATCATTTACAGTGTTAAAAATCAATTGTAGTGTTTTATGAATAAACACTTTATAAATGATCTTAGGGAGCTCGTGAAAAAAACTCTTTTATTAAAAATACTTTAAATAAAAACATTATAAAAAAACATATTCTAAGAGTGTAGTTGAGAGTGATTTTAGAAAAGGTTTCTAATATTTTTAATACTTAAATGATGAAAATTTTTAAGTATTAAAAATATTAAAAACGTTTTCTAAAATCATTATTAAATAGACTCTAAATATCGAGTAAAAGGAAGCAAAGGAGTTTCTACGTCATAGTATTAAGACAAATACGCAGAGCAAAGCAGCTTGTACATCACCCCCACACATACACAATGACGATAGACCAGTAATATCCTGATTTAGTTGCCAAATTCAGATCAAGCATTGGACTGGCACCATTTTTGTAATGTTGGGGTTGCAACTCCCACATTTTTCATGTCAAGTATGTTGGCTGGTTCATGAAAATTTAGCAGTTCATGTTAGTATGCAGCTCGAAGCTTTAGAGGCAACTAGGAAAGAATATGTAAGGTGAAGTGCAAGAAGATGGAGATATGCCAATTGCCACATTATTATTTATACTAGTGCAACATATTACGGTAAGTGGGATAAAGGACATACCAAGATGAATGTCAGGTGTGGCAGCAGCGGTGGCATCGACAATTACAGTAACAGACTGATAATCCAATGACACAGCATCGAAGGCCGTCTGCCTAATGCAGTTTGGAGTTTGCACACCTAGCCATAGAAATAAATTAAGAACAAAATAAAATTGTAAATTAGCTATCAATTCAAGATCCAAACAACCAAGTCCAAAGTTCATGACTGAAGAAAGGCTATTAGTCGGCAATGCTCATTTACCAACAACTACTACACTGTTAATGCCGTTACTCTGAAGTAATGAATGAAGATGGGTAGCAAAGAAGGCACTGAAACGCGTCTTCACCAGCTTATAATCCCCCTCCTTGATCGCCAGGCCATCGATCAGTTCGGCCCCCTCACTTCCCTTAGTGGCTGGGCTTAATTTCCCAGGACCGTAGAAGTTTCTGCGGAAGACTTCGACATCTCTTCCCTGTGGATCATGCTCCCGAACAACCTACACCCAAAATTTTCCATCATCATCATCATCAATCCACAAATACACATTATTGTCAATTTTTTTTTTCCGGGTAAACCGTAGTAACTATATTCCAAAATAAGAAAACATATTTCAAAAAAAAAAAAAAAACAGAAAATAGTGTTATGTCATTAAAAAAAGAGAAACATGTCTTTAGATACTTCTTTTTAATTATTATCAATTATTTTCATTTATTTTTTAGGATTATTTAAAAAAATAATTATATAAATATGAAAAATGATTAAAAATAAAACACTAAATATAAATTTTATTTTTAAAACTATAGAATATAGATTAAAAATATTTTAGGTTTCAAATAATTATTTGTTCTATAAAACCTTAAAAAATAGTTTTAAAAATTTGCTCTCAAAATATAAAACATGTTTTCAAAAATTATATTTCAGAATTGTTTTCGAAAATAATTACTAAATAAGTCTTGCTTTAAAAAGATAAATTTTTTTAAAAAAATACATACATACATATATACATACAAAAAATCCTCACACCCTATCAAATTTGTACTTTTTAATATTTTTAAAAATTTATATCCATTTCATATGACTTCCATATTATTTAAAAAGGGAATTCATACCGAAAAAATGGGAAGTCAAAAACACTAAAAAATTGCTAACCTTCACATGTGATCAATTTTGCACAGCACATGTGATCAATTTTGCATATCATCTAACCTTCACATATGGCCTATTACCATTGGTCTAAAATTGTGATTATGGTACCGAAAATTTCGGTACTATAGCATTACCACCGTCAATATGTTATGTTTGAAAACTATTTTTAAAAATATATTTTTATTTTTTTAAAATAAAAATATTTAAAAAATAGAAAAAGTTTCATTTTCTTAAAATTATAAAATATTAAAAAACATTCTTTAATTGTTTTCATTCATTTTTGCGACATGCGTTCGAAAGTAATTATAAAAATAAAGCACAATATATGAAAATTATTTCTAAAAAATATTTAAAAACATAAAATCTAGAATAACATGTCAACTTACCAAACATCCGTGGTTATACAATTTAGATGGATAACCGTTTTCAAATACTATTTTGGAATTGTTTTTCTAAAGCAGTTATCAAACATAACCATATATTCTCCGTTTGGTTAAGTGGAAATACTTCCTGGAAATGACGTAGAGACAATTTTCCAGGAAAAAAAATTCCTTCTCATTTATCAGAATCTATACTTTACACCTGACAGTGAAGTTGGGACCTCGTTTTGGCATAAACAAAAATCAGCTTTTAATCAAAAAGAAAATTCAACAGACGGATTTCTTTCAGGAACTGATATATATTTTCCAGATAAATTTTTTTCTCGGAAAATATTTTCCGTGAAAACAAAGCGGGCATAAGCATAAGCAAATTTAAAACAGAAAGTGAAGTAAGGCTAGGAGAGAAGGGTGACTGAGTTACCCAAACTACAAGGATGCCCAGCTCCCTAGCCACCTCAACTGCCTTGATAGCAGATGGAATTATTGCTTTGCCTCCCTCTAAGCTAATCGGCCTATCCTCATCCAGGAAATCTTTCTGCAAAAGGCCACGATCCCAATGACGAGAAAGAGAGACAGAGAAAGAAATAAAAAGAGAAAGATAGAGAGACCTGCATGTCAACGACGAGAAGAGCAGTGTGCTTTCGCGTATCTGCCATGGCCAACAATTCGCGGCAAACGAGGGTTTCTTGCTGTGGCAATGAAGGAACCGAATTCACACGCCTTGTTTGTTTTGAGGGAAAACTTTTTCTTGGTGAAGGGATGAAAGCTATTTCAGTGATCGAGAAGTCTGAACTCGGTACATTATAAATAAATATTGAAAAGTGTGTTTGGACGCGCTGATTTAGAAAAAATAATTATTATTAGGATTTTATACATTTTATATTAACTTTGAAGTATATAAAAATGAATTATTTTTAAAAAATTCTTATTTTATAATGATTTTTTTTCTTTTATACATTATTAAAATTAAAAAGTAATTATAATAATATAACAAAATATGAAAATCATTAAAAAATTAAAATATTTATTTCTTTTTTCTTTAACATTAGTAAATTAAATAATTATAGAGATAAGATTTAATATGCCAATATTTATAATTTTATTAATAAATAAAGTATAATAATCACTCAAATATGAAATAATTTTTTAATATTTAATTCACACTTTAATTATATATTTTCGTATTTTATTATTTTATTAATAATATTTTATGTTTATTTATATTTTTATATTATATATTTGGATGAAGGTGTCAAGGGGTCAAAAATTTCACTAACCCAGAAGGTGTTACCTTTAATTCACCCAACTTCATCACTACCACCGGGAAATTAAGCAGGGGGAATTATGCAACTATAGAACAACCCAAAAAAAATAAGGTTTTTAAAATTTTAATTTTATATTTTCAATCTAGTAGTATAAAGCTGACCAAAAGTTGGGCACCTTTGAGAAACATAATTTAAAAAGTTGTACAAATTTGAATTTATTGCACACCCAGATTGCGATTGTGCATTTTTAAGGTTATGTTTGGTCCTCAAAAGGAAAATAATTTTTTATTTTATTATATTTTTAAAAAATTAAATATAATTAAAATTAATAAAAATTTTATATATTTTAAAATTATTTAATTTTTATATAATTAAGAAAATTAATTGAAATGAATTTAAAAAAAACATATAAAAATAATTTATTAATTTTGAATCTATTTTTTATTTTTATTTTTTTCTTTTTATTTTTTTTTTTATTTTCTTTTCCTTATATTTTCCCAACCAAAAATAGTTGGTGTATAAATTTATATTAATAATTATTACATTTTTATAATTGGTTAAATGATGAAGCGATCTATTTAAATTTTAAGACTATGTTTGGTTCTCGGAAAGTACAAAAGAAAGAAAAAAAATGTTAAGGAAAATGATTTTCTCATGTTTAGTTGTCCTATGAAAAATATCAAAGAAAATCATATATAATTAAAACTAATTAAAAACTTATATATTTTTAAATTATTTAATCTTTATATTGATGAGTTAAAATAAATAAAATGAGTTTGAAGTAATAAAAAAAATAATTTATCAACTTTTAATCTATTTTTTTATTTTTCTTCACTTTTTCTTTCCTTTTACTTTTCCTTTGTATTTTTTTCTCTCGTATTTTCCTTCAAATTTTTCGGGAACCAAACATAGCCTAAAAGTATATGTTTAATAAATTAGCAATGCGGCCTACTGGCCACTGGCCACCTACTTTGTTTATACACGAGGACTCCGAAACAATGAAAATTTTAAAGAGGCAAATAACGTGCCTTGTACCAAGACGATATCGACAACAAGACAAAAGCCGGCCAAAGATGCCACCGACGTCCTGAGAAAATTCGGCCAAAAAAAATTTGTCCAAATCCTCCCAACCGCTGCCAAATCAGAGAGTCGGACAATTGGCCGGTACAACCGGTCGAGTTCAATGCTAAAACGATTTAAAAAATACTAATAGAATCGAAAAAGCCAATTCCTCGGATTAGCCTAACCGATCCGGATTTCAAAATATTAATAATCAATCCGACGTGTCAAATCATCAATCGAGGTTTGATCCACTTTTTAAAATTATTTTAATTTTAAATGGATTGGTTGGCCGACTGGATCGGTCAAACTGATAAATGGAATTGAAAATATATAAAATTTATCCTATGCTCACCATTTTCACAATTATTATTAAATATTTAAATGGAATTAAAAATGAATAAATTTATTTTTGTAACATTTAAATTTAAAAAAAGAATCATTAATTTAAAATTTGAAATTATTTGTAAAAACTGAAAAGATTTATTGTTTTGTGTTAATATTTAGGGCATTGTAATAATAGTTTTTAAAAATATGATTTGAAATTTAAAGAATACGTAATATTTTTCAAGTATTTAAATATTTTTATTAGTTTTACATTTTCAAGGGTAAAATTATTTAATTTTAATTTTAAATATTCTAATTTTAAATAATTATTTTTATAGAGGCATAATGATCAAATTTTTGTCATTTCTTTCCTAGGAATCACATTCCTTTTTAAGACACCATGATAGGAAACTCATTCTCCAATTCTTGAAAGTTATGAAATTAACGCCTAAGGATACAATTTGTATTCGATGGATCATGTTCGAAGTTTGTGAATTCTACTACATATGTCAGCCTAAATCCAACACAAATAATAATCTTGTAAAAAATATAAACCCAAATATTACCTAATAATTAAACAAATAACATATTGGATAATTCATTTAACTCATTCAATAATTAAATCCTTTTATTTGATAATTAAGTTGACTTAAATCTTGTATAAATTTATATAAATCTATATGATTAATATAATCAAACATGTTTATAATTCAACAAACATATTTATTTAAAAACAAATTTAAAATGATTTAAAAAGTTATAATTGAATTAATTAACGTGATTATTAAATGTGTCAATTCAAGTTGAATTGGTGTCTTATAAACCGACTCAAAAACCACATATTTATTAATCAGATTATACAAATTTGATCCAAACTCGATTATACTTTACCTAAACCTACAAAAAACATATTAGATTTTAGTCATATTGAAGAATCATATCAAACTTTGCTACCTAATGTACTCTCTCTCTCTCTCTCTCTCATATTTTCATTAAGACTACACAATTTTTGTAGACTTAAGTTAAGAGTTTTTCCTTTATATTTAGTAAAGGTTTTACGCGAAAGGAAATTTATATTTGGGCCAGCCACAAAGGAGTTTGATCCTTTTAGCACCCACTTCCCTGATTCTCCCCAACACCAACCCCCCCCCCCAAACCCCTCTTTTGGAAATTAGCCTGACCCAGCAATTTCAGCAGACAGATTCAATTCAATTCATTCAAATTCAGTCCAGTTTGGCCCCATTGGTCTTCCTGCAGTGCATGCTGTAATTACCTAATTGTATCAACTAAATTATGGAAGCTGCAAATATTTCAATTGATTTTTATTTCACCATATTGTGCTAAAATAATCATAATATGGAAGCAGCTTTTAGTATTATAAATGGCATAGACATGAAGTAATATGCAGTACATAGATTCAAGCAGAAAGAAGCAAAGCAGCTTATGCATCATCACCCTACACTTGTACATACACGAGACGATAAATTAGGAACCTGATTTGGCTGCCAAATTCAGATCAAGCATTGGACTCACGCCATTCCTGTAACGTTGGGGTTGCAACTCCCACATTTTTCATATCGCGTACATTGGCTGGTTCAGGAAAATTTAGCATTACAGGTTAGTCAGCAGCTTCAAATGGACACATTGGTTTGAAATCTGGAATCTTTAGAGGCAATGAGAATAAAATATAGGTGATGTGCAAGGAGACACACAAGCCTTTGCATTCGGGTCACAGGCTTGGAACAAGTTGGACATATGCCACATTTCAATGCGATATGTGTCAGCCGAGACCGTTCTTCTGACACTGTTTGGCCTCTATGCTGCTATAAGGGCAGTTGAAACACCACAACAGAAACATTTTTTTTCTTTATGTTATACCAATTGCTGCACAAGCATAGCTCAAACACCCACTGTAAGTTTTTAGTGGGCCTATCTGCATAACAGCAAAGTTTATGCAAGAAACTGATGATTTTCTAATCCTTCTTGACACTTTGATGAAAGGGTCTGAATAGTTGAGGCACTTTGGTTGATTGAAGAAAAGATTATACCTTACGGCCTTCCTAATCCCATCAAGAACGGATACTGAACTTGATATGTAATCTGTAATCCCCATTACCATTTCCACTAGTCCCAACAGATTCAATTCTAGAAATCAAATCGAAAAATTTGTTCCAAACCAAAGTTTTTTCGAAAGAAAAGAAGAGAGATATGCGGCTAATAGTGCAACCTTGATGTGAGAATAATTCAACAAATGGCTCAGAATGCAAGCTTCAGTAGAGCACCAAATTATGTAAAGAAGTAAACAAAAACATTAAGTTTAATGAAACACAACAATCGAAAGAGAAGGAAAAAGGATGTACCAAAATGTATGTCAGGTGTGGCAGCAGCGGTGGCATCAACAATTACAGTAACAGATTGATAATCCAATGCTACTGCATCAAAGACCGTCTGTCTAATGCAATTTGGAGTTTGAACACCTAGACATAGAAATAAATTAAGAATGACACAAAGTTGTAAATTAGCTACCAATTCAAGTTCCAAACAACAAAGTCCAAAGTTCATTGTGCTATAAAGAAAAGGGGTATTAGTCTGGAATGTTCATTTACCAACTATAACTACACTATTAATCCCGTTACTCTGAAGGAATGAATGAAGATGGGTAGCAAAGAATGCACTGAATCGCGTCTTCACCAGCTTATAATCCCCTTCCTTGATCACAAGGCCATCAACCAGTTCCGCTCCCACACTCCCCTCACTGACTGGACCTATTTTCCCAGGACCATAGAAGTGTCTACGGAAGAGTTCAACATCTCTTCCCAGTGGATCATGCTCCCGAACAACCTACACCCAGTTTTTTCCATGACCATCATCATCAATCCACATATAAAACACCATTGCCAAATTTTCTTTTCTTTATGCCATGTTTGGTTCCAAAAAAATACTAAGAAACAAATGTTATGGAAAATAATTTTTTTGCATTTGTTTTTTCTACTGAAAGTCTGAGAAAAAATCAACTATAATTAAAATTAATGAGTTTATTAACTCTAAAATTTACTTTTTTATTTTTCTCTCTTTTTTTCTTTACTTCTACTTTCCTCTCTATTTTCTTTCCATTGCAATTTCCCTCAAAATTTTCAAACTAATGATAGCCTTTGTCTAAAGAATGCTCAATTTTACCTGTTTTGAAAAGAAAAATCAAACCAAGGAACATAGCAAAATTCCATGTAAGAGCAAAATAAAACATTATATTCTCTGTTTGCTTCAGTGGAAATAACCTAGAAGACAATTTTCCAGGGAAATTTTTCCTTCTCATTCATCAAAATCTAAACTTCATAGATAGCAGTGAAGTTGGGACTTCGTTTGTTTTAACATAACCAAAAATAAAATTCAACAGTAATTTCACATCATGTCTTCTCAGTGAACACCCATTTCTTTCAGAAACTGAAATCAATTTTCTGTGGAAACAAAGGGGCATAAGAAAATTTAGCACAGAAAGTGAAGCGAGGTTAGGAGAGAAGAATGATTAGGTTACCCAAACTACAAAGATGCCAAGCTCCCTGGCCACCTCCACTGCCTTGATAACAGATGGAACTATTGCTTTGCCTCCATCTACTCTCGTCAGCCCATCCTCTTCCACGAAATCTTTCTGCAAAAGGCCACAAATAACAGCAATCAGATATACACATATTCTATTAACGTAGAGAGAGAAAGAGAGAGAAAGGGAGAGACCTGCATGTCAATGACGAGAAGAGCAGTGTGCTTTCTTGTATTTGCCATGGCAACCCAATTCCGTGATGAAGACAAATAAGAATACGGGAACCGAATTCTTAAGACTCTGTTTGTTTTGAAGGAAATTTTTTTCCTGGGAAAACTGTGTTCCATGTAAAACAGTATTGGCGAAGAGGTTTTGTTTGGGCTGAACTGGCACATTGTTGGGCCGTGGGCCTATGATGTTTGTGGGCTTACCTTTCTTTCAAATCGAGTGTACAGATTTAAAGCTTGATTAAGGCTTTGGGAAAATAGATAGCTTAATATGATGCAAGAGCTAAAAGTCTGCAGTTTGAATTAGCTAATGCTTGAGTATAAGCCAAACCAAGAGTCTGTTTGGGTGGTGATTATGGTAAGAACGTGTTTAATATGTTGTGTTTTTAGTGTTTAGATATAAATGAAAAATGTTTTGATAGTGCTTTTTCACAATGTATTTAGAGTGTATTTGGGAGTAATTTTACAAAGCGGTTTTAGTATTTTTAATACTTGAATGATAAAAAATTTCAAGTATTAAAAATATTAGAAGCTCATCCTAAAATTATTGTCAAATGGGCTCTTAGAGTGCATTTAATAATGATTATAAGAAGTGTTTTTAATTTTTGTAACACTTGAAATTTTTTTATTTTTTAAGTATTAAAAAACTAAAAACAATTTATAAATTTATTGTCAAATACACTCTAAGAGTGCATTTGATAGTGATTATAAGAAGTATTTTTAGTTTTTCTAACATTTAAATTTTTTTATCTTTTAAATATTAAAATTATTAAAAACGTTTTTTATAATCACTATTAAATAGACTTTTAGAGTGCGTTTAATAGTGATTTTAGGAAATATTTCAAACATTTTTAATAATTAAAAGATAAAAAATTTCAATATTAAAAAAGTTAAAAACATTTCTTAAAATTACTAGTAAACCCACTCTTAATTAAAAAAGAAAAAAAAAAAAAAAAAAGGAAGAACCAACGAAGGCTCATTTGAAAGTGATTCTAGTTAAATTGCTTTTATTTACTATAAACCAAAAAGAATGTTTTGACTATGTTTTTTGTGATGTATCATAATTCATACAATCATAAAGTGATTTTTAAATAATTACCTTTTGAACGATTATCCATATTTTTTAAAATTTGTTAAATATTTAATTTTTGTAAGAAAATATCTTCAAATATTAGAAAACATTTTGAACTCTTTTCACAACAGTTTCAAATGAACTCTAAAATTGCGTTTAACATTTAAATTAAATAAAAATTTATATGTCGCTAGATTATTTAATTTTTATATAAAAGAGTTAAAATAAGTTAAATGAACTTAAAGTAGTGTATAGAAATAATTTATTAATTATAAATTTTTACTTTTTTTAATACCTTTTATTTTTATTTTCTTTTTCTCATATTTTCTTCCATATTTTTTAGAAAACATAATCAAAGAAAAATAATTTTTTCATATTTAGTTTCTATATAAGATTGGGAAAAATGTATTTTTACACCCATTAAAAAATAATCATCAAATAGAAATCCTCTAAAATTAAGTTGCATACATTCACCGATCAAAGATAGTATTTAAGATGTTCAAAAGTAACCCTTAAATGGTCAAAAATAATATATTTAACAAAAAAAAAAAGAACAAAATTCTAACTATTTTTAAATAGATGTATGAAGTTTGAATTTTGTAAAGTTGAGTTCGTATTTTATGAGATTTGTTTGTTAAGTGTTTAGAAACACACTTTTCTCTATAAGTTTTCTTAAAAATTTATAAATTTTTTTAGATTATTTTCTTTTAAAAAAACTAATTTATTTTTTAATTTCCTTTATATTTTTTTTCTTCTCTATTTTCTAAATCAATAAGAGCAAACAATATAAACAACAATCTATTCTTCAAGTTATTTTATAAATTACACAAGCCTTTCTTAGGCAAAATCAGAACAAACTCTCTTTCGATCAAATTAAAATGTGCGGGAAAAAGATAAAAGTTGTAATGGTGGCTTATTTGATATCAGATCTTGCTAAGATGGCTAGGTATAATAGTGGCTGCGCTCATCCATTGCCTTCCCAAAGCAATCAATTCTCCATTGCTTTTCCTTCTAATCTCCACCACTACTGATGAAAGCCTTCCCCTGTGCCCTACAACCTTTGCCTCTATCTCTACCTCTTCCTGCCCACAAATATGAAAAAGAATCAATCATGAATCTTTCTTTACTAGTAATTTTGCAGTTATAATGAAGACTATATATGGAATGTGTTTCCCATTAGAAAGAAGCTTCTGTAAAATGTAAAAATGTTTTCCAACAATTCCAAGAAGCCATGGATGAGTTTTGGAAATGGGTTTGTTAGATCTGGTTTTGACCATCACATCAAAAAATCAATTGATATTTACATTAAATTTTTTATGGTATTTGATATCATATAATACGGATCTGTTTTAAGAGTCATCATTTAGGTAATTTATCTTTAGACTTAAAAAGACATGATGTTATCGTGACTTTAACCTATGACCCTTGGTTTTGATACCAATTATCCCTCGTCGAACACCCTCCCTAATACGATGTTACCGTGCCTCAAACTCATGACTCTTAGCTCTAATATTAATTATTGAATAGAATTTTGATCATCTCGTCTAAAAACCGAATGACATTCAATAAAGGTAGGTAAAACATTTTATGTCATTCAACATCACATCACGTGGACTTGTTCTAAAAGCCATCGTTTGGGTGATCCTTCCCGTGCTTAAGAAAAATATTGTTGCACCCTAACATGGTTCTCCCTGGAAATGAGGTTCCATGAAAAGGCTACTGTTCACTATCTACTCAAAACTCCACAGAACCTCATAAGAAAATGGAAAAATAGTACTAAAATTGGAACCGAGTGGAAGGCAAGAAAGTGAACTTGAATCTTAGCAGTCGAGTAAAATGAAACGCTGAAGTCAACGGAAGCTTTGACATGGCCTGCAAACGAGAAAATTGCAGCAGCCCCAACATCATCGATTAATGTCGAGATCGCTCCAACATGCCAATTTCCATCTTTATCCTATCCATCAAAGAACAGAATTCATATCATATAACCTGACAATCATATGAAAAAGAGAAGCCTGTCAAATTGGAAGTAACCAAAGTTTACCGATACGCAGTCTGGTACCACCAAATCACAGTGAATCAGACCCTTTTGGACATAGATAGCCTGCAGGCCCTTAAGATTAAGGGTCTCCAGTCCATGACTACTGGCACCCCTTGATAGATCTTCAATCCATTTCTGGGCTTCCCTTGGAGGGTCATCTTCCATCTCTGCCTGTTTCTCTCCCCCTTTCTCTCATAAAGTCTTCTTGTTTTAGCTATATTTCTGGAAAGCAATGGTTCTTTATCTATATTTCTGGACCATATTAATGTTTGCTTTATCTACCAAACTCTTCCATTGTATATATTAATTAATACACAATGACGACTTTGTGGGACCCACATGCGAAAGCCCATAAGTTTGAGTATGGGAGTAGCCCAACATAATTCAAACCAAGCTAGGCGGCTGGAAAGGTTGAATTCAACCAAATTTTTATAATGTTTGCTTACAAGAGTAAAATGGGCAGAGATGACTGGCCTCTTATCAAATTGAATTGAATGAAAAATAAGGGAAAAGGAGTACTGATTTTGGCTTGTTGGAGATCATATCTTACTAAGGTGACTAGGTACAATATTGATAGAACTCATCCACTGCTTTCCCAAAGCAATCAATTCTCCATTGTTTTTCCTTCTGATCTCCACCACAACTGATGAAAGCCTTCCCTTGTGCCCTATGACCTTTGCCTCAATCTCTACTTCTTCCTGCCATTAATATCATCACTCAAATAAGAGAAAGAATCATCTATAAATTTGTTGCTTAAGAAACTTCTAGCAGTTATTGTAACAGATAAAGAGCCTAGAAAATGCATTCCCATGTATTTTTGAAGCTTCTGCAGATGGTAAAATGATTTCCAGTACTTTCCCAGAAGTTCAGGGAAGTTACCTATCAATGCTGGAAATGGGTTTTCCTGGAAAATGAGTTTCCAGGAACCAAGGCCAGAATTGGTTATAATATCAACTCAAAACCCCAGCTTAGTAGAGTAATTGAGCACTCCCATGAAAGGGTAAAATGTTTTAAGGCTAAGAAATATAACTGAATTGAAGATAAGAAAGTTAACTTGAATCTTAGCTGTTGAGTAATACGAAATGTTGAAATCGACAGAGGCTTTGAGCTGGCCTGTAGAGGAGAATATGGCTGCAGCCCCAACTGTGTCAATTAAGGTTGTGATTGCTCCGACATGCCAGTTTCCGTCTTTATCCTGTGTATGGGAGAGCAGAGTTCATACCATTTGACAGTAAAAACCATTAGAAAACAATAACAAAGTGATGATCAAAGTGGAGGTAACTAAAACTCACCGATACACAATCTGGTATGACTAGATTACAGCAAACCAGACCCTTCTGGCCATGCACAACCTGCATGCCCTTAAGAGTGATGACCTCAAGCTCATGACTTATAGTACCCTTCGATAGGTCTTCAAGCCATTTCTGCCATTCCTGGGTTTCCTGTAGAGGGCCACCTTCCATCTCTTTCTGTTTCTCTCCCTCTCTGCGACTTAGCCTTCTTGTTATAGTTGGGGTTCCAGTGGCAAATTCAAAGTTGGACACCAATGTTTCTTTTGTAAGAATAAAGACTATGATTACCCTAATAGTTGTTTTAAACAGTGACCTCCATTATTATGGCACTTTGACTAAAACCCATGTCTTCAAGTAAAACTCTCCCTCTGGACTATGGGAAAGGAGGCTGCAAAGGGGATACACTGCAGAAGGAGGGTGGGAAAAAACAGGCTCTTTCAATATTCTGGGTTCTCCAGTAAAGTTCATTTTGGGGGTGGTAAAAAAGATACCAAATATTAGAAACTTAAGTACTGCAATAAAGCAAAGAGAGAGTGTTCATAACCTGAAATCTTCTATTATCTCATTCAGAACAATCCATTACATTTTAGTTATTTTCTGGGATCAAACCCACAGAACTTAAACATTTGACTTTCCTCAAATGGACAGCTCAACAATGGGTTGCTGGCTTTACTTGACTTAAATAGTCTTAATGACTCATTATCTGCTTTTCTACAACTACCTAGCCGGAATAGAAAACAAAAAGGAAGAAGAAAAATTAAGAATCAGATGTTCCCTCCTCCAAGTTTGATATTGGACTGCAAAGATCAAGGCTGCATCATCACTGTTGAGCTGCAATTAGAAGAAACTAATGCCCTTCAGCAGCCAGCTTTCTCTTCAATTCTTTTTTGTTCACCTGGATTAGACATTAAAAAGAAACCTAATAAGACAATGTTTACATTCCCCTTTCTAAAGAGCACAACAATATAGAAAAAAACGACATGCTGCTTGAAAAATAAAAAAATGACAGCAAGTCACCTTTCCCATAGCATTTCGAGGCAGCAAGTCCCATAGAAGCAATTGGGTTGGAAGCTGGGAAGAAATAAAGGTAAAAGAGCAATAATGATTAGTTGAAGTCTTTGACCCAGCAGTTGGGAACATAACAAGGATAAATTCATTCATCGGGAACCCATTCAAGCTGAATACCTAATGTACCTACTGATTAAAAGGGAAAAAACAGTGGTAAGAACCGATCTGATGCCCAAAACTGGACCAAACAAAAAAATTTGAAGAAAGGAAAATAAAAACCAAAATTTATTTGGTGACTAAAAAGTTAGTTCATGCTAAATTCTCTTCAAAAAAAAAAAAAATCGATCCAGATTGTTTTGGGAGCTTAAGCAGTGACAATTGACAAAAGCTCACAAGTTTGGTCTAAAAGTCATCAGCATTATGTTTGGTTCCCTAAAAATTTGAGGAAAAATGTAAAAAAATAAATAAATAAATAATAAAAGGAAACTAAAAAATAGATTTAAAGTCAATAAATTATTTTTATATAACTTCAAATTTATTTCACTTATTTTTCTTCTTCTATATAAAGATTAAATAATTTAAAAAACACAAATTTTTAACTAATTTTAATTATAGTTGATTTTCTTTTATATTTTCCATAGCGAAACCAAATACGAGAAAATCATTTTCTTTAACATTTTTATTTTTTTCTTGGTATTTCCAGGAACCAAACATAGCTTAGGATATATGGATTCAATATCAACAAAACCTGATTCTAACTACTCAATCTATTTTAGTTATTTTATGAGGATCTTTAAAACATAAATTTAAGGGCAGGGTATGGTGAGGGCACAATCCAAATACAAGTAATCTAAAACTGAGTTTTGAAATCCCTTCAAATGGATTCCGTTTTCAGAATTTCATTCCCTGTTGAACTTGAAAGTGTAGCGATTCTAGAAAGGGTAACTCAGTGTCACATCTTTTGAATTAACAATATGCATATCACTCTCAAAACTAAAGAGAGAGCATGGCAAAGCTCAATTGCAATTTTCATTTTAGAGAAGGAAATGAAATAAAGATGGTCATGCTGTAATACCTTGTATGGTGCAAGCTTCTCTTTAGCCCAGGTGCAAAGTTCTTCCAAGCTTATAGCTGGCTTTAGTTCTTCCTCTTGTTTTTTCTTTTCATCTGCTTCAGGCACAATTATGGCACATACAGCTTCCCCATAGTCTTTGTCTGGCAAGCCCAATACACAGCACTCTGAGACCGCTGGATGCTGTAGAAAAAGGAGAAGGTTTTCATGACTCTCATTTTATTTTTCAAAATTTTTTTAATAATATGCATACAAAGAGGAGAAACTCATAGCTGTGATATTATTTCTAAGCAGAACAAAATATAGAGGAAGACAAATACTTGCCTCTAACAACGCTGCTTCAATTTCTAATGCAGATAACTTGTAACCGCCAACCTTCATAATATCAGCACTTGTACCTGATAAATTAAATCAAAGGTCTAAGAAGCTTCACTTTTTTTATTTATATGTAATAAATATATATGATTATATTTAAATCCATGCTATGAATCTAGGAAACAGCAAGCTCATTAGCACAGCAATTAGTAAATTTACTACTTCCTTTTTCGACATGTCCTATCTTTTATACATTTAACTACATAAAACAACTTCAGATGTTTTCCCCGACTTCGTCTAATTTGGTTTAACAGAGCTCACAACATTCTGATTAGCCAGAAATTCTGGCCAATTATTTCCTGAAACGTGATGAGAATTATATGAGCAGCAAGGATGTGCTGTAACCAGCACAAATGGATTTTGTAAGTATACTATTAATCATGATGAGATCTGTTTTAAAATTGTCAACCACATATAGAGGGCAAAATTTGGTGACGAGTTAATAACCCATTTAAAAATAATAGGACCATGTTGGTTCATGCATATAGGATCTAGGTCTACTTACGTCCCAAGATGATGTAGTATCCATCGTCATCCACTTTAACAGCATCACCAGTCTTGAAGAACCCGCCATCAATAAATGATTCCTTAGTTACCTAATTATATTCATCGCAAGTATAAACTATAATAAGAAACCCAGAAATGAAAATGCACAAAATTTTCACAAATCAATTTTTATCCACTTTGAATAAGTTAATTCAAAGAACAAATGAGGTACCAAGAAAACCAACTGAGTACAGTTTTTAGAATAAGTACACTAAAATTCATGGGAAAAATAGAATAAATTAATTTGGTTTTTACTTTTTTCAAATTTCGTCACTATCTATTTCCAATCTTCAAAGAATCAATGAGTTTCATAGACCATATGTGCCTAACCAAAAATCCTAAGTGGCCCCATCCATTTATGTATCCTTCCTGCATCTAATTCAAAAGAAAAACCCAGATTATATACATACAATGACACATTGCTGCAAAAAAACAGTGTTTTGAAAGCTGAGTTGAAAGGGATAGTAGAATCAGTAGCACAACCCAATTGCATTGTACAGTTGATGCACACCTAAACTGTGTAAAGCAATGAACAGCTACAAATCCATTAAAACCATTCAAATCACTGTCAACCGGGCAGTTTAAATGTTTGCAAAGAACTGCATGTGTCACTCATATGATAAAAATTCAGTAGTCCTCTGTTTAATTTGGTGCAAGTGTAGGAAAGGAAAGAAAATAAATATTTCCTTATTGCCTATCTGCTTGTGTCACTCATATGATCAAGATTGAAGTCAGAGATGGTGGATGAAGTCCACTCAATTAAAGGGTTGGGGTAACATAGATGTTGCAGTCTTCTTAGCCGCATCTTCTGTTCTGAGTTTGTTGAATAGCCAATACACAAAACAAACACAAATACATACAAAAAGGAGAGAGAGACCATGGTTAAACTTTATAAAATTTAACCAGACATTAACATGTACTGGCATCACCAGTTGAAATGCACAGGAAACATGTGACAAATTATCCTAAAGTTAGCCCAGTTCACCGGAGTCAAGTCACTCGAACAGTTTAGGGTGAGATGTCATAGTATAGCTGATTATGAGATGGTACATGGTGACAGGCAAAATGAACAAATCATCCACCCCATGCCCCTTATTGCCTAGTATTTCACAGCTCCTTGCATTCCTCTTCTTTTGAAAGCACTCCCCACTCCAAACGAATTTAGGTTATGGAAGTGATCTGAAGTTTTCCGGTCAAGGAGAATTATTCTGGACATACATTTGTTTCTCAATTTCTGGGTTCCCTCTATTCCTTCTTTTTCTGGAGATTTTCCTTTGCAAAACGTTTGATCACTCATAGCCTCTGTATTTTTAGGGTGTAACAGTTTCTGGGCATTTTACCTACTAAAGTAAATATATCTTCATTCAAGAAAAAAAAAAAGGGCAATGTTTGTTTAAAACATGGCTATTTTCCCAGATGTTCTAAGGGGAAAAAGTTTCAAGATTCAGAACAGCTACTGATTAAACTAGAAAGAAATTCATTGAGTATAAAATTATAAACAAACCAGAAAGTACCTCAGGAAGTTTCCAATATTCTTTAAATAATGAAGGGCTTTTGATGCAAAGCTCACCAACCCCCGTTGTCTCGGTTTCACTCTCATCTGCAAGAATCTTTACCTATAATCAACAAGAAAATATTACTCAGAAACATTCAGTGGACTTATTCATTTAACAGCAATCTTTATTACATGTTAATTCATTTCTAAAATAGCAAAGAGTCCATCTCATCTGTAGAAAAGATTGACATCTATGCTTTCCATCTCACTAATTTAACAAAAAGGAAAAAAGAAAAAGAAACACAGGATGTTACATTTACTAATTTAACAAAACAGAAAAAGAAAAAGGAAAAGAAACACCAGGAGACATTATATTCTTTGTCAATTTATAAAAAAACTTTTCAACCAATTGTTTCTTTTTGATGCTTTTAGTTAATATTCCCTTTGGAATGTTGGATGAACATCTTTCAGTGTTAGGTTTTACAATTGAAGAATCTGCTAACCTGCACACCAGGGAATGGTTTTCCGACCGTGCCTCCTTTCCGTACACCTTTTAAGGGATTAGAAATTGCCATGACAAACTACAAACATCAAACCATTAGTATAACCAGAAGAAGAATATCTCTAAAGAAATCAGACTAACCGTTTCTCCATGAATAAATATCCGGCAAAAATGAATTCAACTAATGAATCACTTACCTCAGTCATTCCATATCGCTCCAAAAGACGATGTCCTGTGATAGTTTCCCATTGTTGCATGACAGGATAGGGAAGCGCAGAGGAGCCACACATCTAAAAAGTAAGAAAACAATTTTTAATCACAATCTGAGCAGTCATCAACTGGTTTTGCTACAGGGAACAGAGGAAGAATTATAGATAAAATTTTGCAAAACAACCACATTTTAAAATATTGGGCACAGAATAGTAAGTGAAATATTCCCAATTAAGACCATATCAGCAGACCACATACTCACAAAACTTTGAATCAGACTCATAAAGGGAAAGGGAATTTCAGGCTGGTTACCATGAGCCGTAACTTGCTTGCAGCAGAGGCAGAAGCAGCTTGCAATTCTGGATCCATTGCTTCATAACCTTGTATTAATCGAGTATACATAGTTGGAACCTATGAATTAAAATAGAACTCAGCGTAACAATTTCATCATGAAAAACACAAAAAAATCTTGGAAACCATGAGGACCATGACTAAATAAATTTAGACTATATTAGAGAAATTGATTGTTTGGTTGATTAAAAGTAGAAGTTATATCACATTAACCCCATAAGAACATTCCAGCTACTTAATAAGCTGTTCTCAACTCTACGAGTAATAAAATTCCCGGAAAAAAATCACAAAGTGCCAAGCATGGACCCATTTAGATGAGGGGCTATAAAAAGTACTTAGCAATCTTATGACAAAAAATCCAACCATTTAAGAGACCAAGCAATGAGTTGAAATAAAATCAAATGAGCAAATATTGAGCATGCAGAAGCTGTTCTCATAAATTAGGCATCATGCCCAAGATATCAATATTTGCAACATGCAGAATATAATTTTATAATGCTTAACATAAAGCCTTGACTTACTCCTGTAAACACGGTTATAGCATCATCAACCTTAGTTCCATCTTTAGGATGTGATTCACGCCATCTCTGCCAGATTCCTCTCACACTGAACTTGGGCATAAACTCAACCTTCAATAAAAATAAATATATTACAACCAAATAATTAAACTGAACTTAGATTAGTGAACAAGCCTTGTAGAGTAAATGAGCAATCTAGATGAAAAAATGAAAAACATTTTACAGCTAAAAAAATAAAACTTAGAAGGTCTATAACAAAAATAAAACATTAAAAACAATACTCAACTAATATATACAATAAAAAATAGTAATACAAAATACTTAAAAAAAAAATAACAAGAAGAAAAAGGGAGTACCGTGGAACCAGCATAGAGAGGTGCAAGCAAAGCATTGAATAGCCCATGAACATGTATAGTCAAAGTTAAGGATCCATGTAGAAATTTCATGTCAAAGTTCTTAATAGCATAAGGCAAGACAATGCCATGAATTCATGAAAATATTCCACAAGTGGTAAGGTCAAACTGTACTTAACATGAGAAATTGATATCTTTAAAATCCGAAATATGGTTTTATGGATATGATGCAGAGGTAGACAATGCAGAAATTGATCAGCAGATGTATATCCCCAAGCTTCTGTCAAGATCTGGACCTGAAATTAAGCCAAGACTAAGGTCAATTCCATATCAAAATGTTAAAGACAAAACTAAAGTGAAGTCAAAAGGGAATCAAATTACATAGTTTTGAAGTGGTAACTTCAATTTATAACATCACCTTGCAAACTTATACTGAGAAGAGGCCATTGAGACTATAAGTTTAATAAAAAATCTATGTTCAAATTTTGTACTCAAAAGGACAATTAATAAAAGAAAATGACTCCTGTTAATTCTTCTCTTCTTTGTGGTCAAATTAAACAAAACTTCCAATTTGATTATAGACAACCATGTTCATGATAAGGTAGAATGTTCTTATGTTAGAATGAAATTACTTTTTAAAATCAGTGCTAAAACTCATGACATACATGGTGTTCAGATACATACCTGTGAATTAATGCTTTTGTGTGTGTGAACAACTCCTTTAGGTTTCCCTGTTGTACCACTAGTGTATATAATGAGAGCAGGATCCTCATCTGCACCATTGGGAAATAAAAAATTATTAAAAGAAAAAAAGAAGTTGATTAACTTAAAGGGTGTTATCATAAGGTTTGTAAAACACCTTCTAATTTATTCCACTTACCAATTTCCCCCTGCAAACTTTTATCTGCAACTATTTCTCCAGTTTGTGGATGATCACGTGCACTTGTCGGTGAGGGAATACTGGGAACAGGAGGAATAAGAGAAAATTGAGCCGAACTCTTAGCAGCAACATTTTCCATAAGTTCACGATAATCTTCAGTACTCAATATCATGGACACATCCTATTGATAAAATAGCCACAAGAGGTATGTATTAATTACCCACAACCAAAGTAAAGAAGGCAATTACAGGGGAAAAAATTGTAGACTGGCTTGAAACAAAGAAACTTTCACTCATGTTCCTTTTCCCCTGTTCAGATACTACAAAATCTACAGAAAAAGGCATGGTAATAAAACACTAATCAATCAACCAAATAAGCTCATCATCTGCCAACCTTGGTTATACATTTATGCAAGAAATACATAGAAAAAATCTAGATGGCATAAGATTGTTTGAAAGATGACCAAAACCTTTACAGATGCAAATTTGAATAAAATGATAAAATTGAGGGATTCAAGTGTGAAGCTCAAGTACAGATTATTTTAATTGTTACTTCATAAAACAAACTTTATCTGATCTATTGCATGGTCACTTATGAATCTCAACAACAATATGAGACAAAGTGCTAAACATGAACTGGATCCTTTCATAAACACTCAAATATACAAGAAAATAAAAGAGAGTAAATTCAGGGCGAACCGAATCATTCATCACATGTAAGAGCTCAGCTTCTGGATAGCTAAGTGCAAGTGGAACTGCAACACCTCCACTAAACCAAGTTCCTAGTATTCCAGCAACAAACTCAACTGAAGGTTTAGCCACAATTCCTATTCGAGCACCACCAAGATGTCCATTTCCTGAATGTTTGTGTTTGCTCACGCCATAAGTCTGAATAAGTAAGAAATAAGTTAACATGAACCAGAATAGGTTCCAGTTAACCAAAGTTACATATTAAAATGCATTCAAATACAATGAAAAAATTGCCAATATAATATGTATGCCATGATCATAAAGGATAATTCTTTTATTTTGAAGGATAGCCTTAAAAAGAACCAGATTAGGTATAGAGTGCACTCAAAAAATTGTGGCATATTAAGCTGCACCTATTAGAATGTACTACACTGCTCCAATAGGTGCCAAGATTCTGTATAATGTGAAACCTAAGGAAATGGAGACATTGTTTCATCCAAAGAAATTAATGAGAAGTTGCTTTGAACTCACAGGTTTTATGTCACCATTACATAACAGACTAGATATCTTCCTTGCAGATGAAATGAGTTGATTGTAACTGTAACTCTTCTGGTTGGCTCTTATGGCAACACTTTCCGCTGTTGCTGACCCCTGCCTGGCAACTGCTTTGATCACCTCCATGAATGTACTATAACGTGCTGCTGTAGAATGGTATAAAGAGGCGTGAATTATACAAATTTTAAAATATCTATATTTGGTATTTACTATCATTTTCTCATAACACTATGATTTCTCAAATTCATTAGAAATTAGCTTTTCAAACCAAACTACCAAACCAAAAAAAAGAAAAAAAAAAAGTGGTTTCATTTTGTTCAACAAAGTATTGGAAGTACAAACCCAAGATCTGGAATGGCCATAAAAGAAATGGGAGCTGTTGCCATAACTGGTGGTATAGGAACAGTTCTCAAATTTCATGAAATCAAATCATTTTTTCTGTCCTTCATGTGATGAGAGGTGCCCTATTTGGTAATGGTCCATTGCAAATGATTGATCAGAACCCCAAAACAAGAAGGGAAACCATTTAACACCCATTTGGTAGGAGTTCCTGTGTCTTGCTTCACACTTGTTAAAAATCTCATCTTTCATAATCATGGATTCTTGTTTACACCCTTTTGCTTACGCATTATTCTCTTCTTCTTCAAAATGTAATATTGTCTCACCAATAAGATAAACTACATAATTGCCTATATTTTATAGCGAATTTGCAGGACATTGTCGTTTTATTTTTCAAACAAGCAATCTGAAAAGAATACCATTTCCCTCATTTGGAGAAAATATCATCTTCATTGTTCAGAAACCCAAATGCAGACAAGTTTCAGAAACCAAAAACATGTTCGGAAAAAAGCGAGTGAGGCCAGAGAATTCACCACTGTTGTCTGCAATTCCATATCAAAACAGCAGACAAAGACATGAATAAATCGGTACAAATAACAAATTGAAGACAAAACAATTAAAATCATCAACACAAGCAATCAATAGGCACTCCATTCCAATAAATATCCTGCGTTCAGAAATCCAAAAAAAAAAAAAGGCCATTGATAAAATGGTAATTCCCGCTCACAATGCAAATGAACAAAACTAACCCTAAATTCAACATTACAAAAACACAATTTCAATCCAAAACCTGAATGGAATTCAACACCCCAGAAAATGCAGGAAAAGAAAACAAACAAAAACTCATGAACCACAAATTTCCAATTCATCCAGAACCAGAAAAAGCAGAACCCGCCAATCAACTCAACCCAATACACAAAACCCACCATTTCCCTTCCTTTTCCCAAGCTTTCCCAGCACCCAAACAGAAAAAGAAAAAAGAAAAGGGAACATACCCAGAAGACCAGCGTCCACAGAGAGAAAACGGAGCGCAGAGAAACGCAAAGGGAGTGAAGGGGAATGAAGGCAAGGGTGACGTAGGTAGATAGGGATGAAGTGGTTGAAAACCTTATTAAATGGTGGCATCCTGGGGTAGGTGGTATTGCCAAAATATGTAAGAATTAATGGGGTCTGCGGCTTAGAATCAGTGCATGTGGTTGAGCTTCTCTTCTGCTCTTCCTCTTGACTTCCCTCTTGAATTCAGTCATTGATGAGCCATGACAGTTAGGTTCGGGAGGTGGATTTCCTTGCTCCTTCCTCTTGCTCCTTTGTCTTTACTGAGCACAATGCAAAGCCAAATTTGTACTCTCCTACAAAGGCAAACCAGATTAGAGGTTGACAACAAATGACTTGGAGCCTATCGTTGTCATCATGCAAATTCCAATATCTTTATAAATTTATATATGAAAAATGAAAAAGTATTTTTCCTTTCAATAGCACCTTCAAGATTATAATTTGCAATATTCTGTACATGCAATTTGACAATCTTCTCTATGATAAAAGAGGTTATGTGTTGAAAATAAGTAAATTATTCCTTGTATATAAATATCATTTTCATAGATCCGATTTCATTTATTTCGACTTATGTCTTATTTCATATATTTTAGATCGGATTATTACCTTTTATATATAAATATTATTTTTTGTATTTTTATTTTAGTTGTTTATATCCATGTTTTTATTTTATTGTTTTTAATTAATATAATAATATCACAACTAAGGTCATGTAATTTGATTTAAAGGAAGAAGTTCCTCGATAATGAAATTCTGTTAATTGCATCAACTTATTGTTAAATTGTGAAATTTTATTAGAGTTCAAAGAGCGAACAATATATACACAAAAGGAACGGTCATTAAAGATAGCATTTAAACCTCGGCCTGAATTGATGAAGGTAGGTTGTTGTGTACAAAAGGTAGTTGGGCGTTAATTTTTGAACCACTTTTAAAGAAGAGCAACCCAAAAACCCCACTGTACGTGGTCGGTATGCTACTACTAATTTCAGGGTTTTCATCTTCATGGGCATCCAGAGAGAGAGAGAGAGAGAGAGAGAGAGGCCAAAAATCATAAAAGTGAGATGTAAGGAATCAACAAACCATTATCCCTAATCCAAAGTCATAAAGATGAGATACAAGGAATCAATACACATTATTTGTAACATTTGGAGATATAAGCCTTGTTTATTTACAAGACCCTTTTCCTCTTGAAGAAACAGACACTCAAAACTTCAGAATTTGAAATAGAAAATAGAAACCCAGTGCACTTTAGGAAACTTGAACCATCATTTTTTACTTGAACATGGCTTGATTTGGAGGAACCTTTAATTCTTGGTCTTGATTCTGTCCTCTCTGTCGTTGAGCAAGGATTCCTTTCCATCCTGCAAGTAAAACATTCACAAATGTCTTTTAACTTATTCATGTACAGAAACTTCAGTACGGAGTCATCTCTAATAAGGCCTAAAGGATATTTATTAGACTATGTTGGAACGCTTTGTTCAGAGGGTTACAGGCAAATGTGTTAAAAAAAGAAGCATTATGGCATCAGGTAGAATTGAACAACCCTTTTTACCCCTAAGTCCTTAGCATATGTACCCTGCAATCATATGTGATATCTGTTTCTTCCAGGGATTACTTCAAATACAAATTATCAAGGAAGGTTATTGAGCATTGTAGTGAATGTAGAGAGGAATAGGATGAAAGGAACTTACCAAGAGCAGGATCAAGTCCTCTGATTTTTAGCTCTCTGAATTCCTGACAGAGGGAGCAACATGGGCAAAAGATGTGAGAGACAATATCTTGATGCGGAGCTTCTACCAGGTCGTATTTCCTTCTCAGCTTTGCTCTATACTTGGAGCCCATAATCCAGTGAGAGCACAAAGCAGGCATCATCAACAGGTAAATAAAGCTCCCCAAAGGACAAGCTGCAATCACACAATTATTGACAGTTGTTAGCAAGGTTCTCGTATTTGATGATATCCATGGGAGCTTAGACCATACAAAGTAAAATAACAGAGAACAAAAAAAATTGTAGTTGCAGACACCATTATGGATATGCTACAACCTTCCCTGCCTTCTGCAGACAACCATGGTAAGATGATTATAACAACTACTACAATGGGGGAAGAGCATGAAGTGGAAGCAGGTATGGTGAGGAGGGCTTACTCATTTCTCCTTCATCCACTACCTCTGCTATCTGCCCGAACGTAACACAGGGGAAAAATGTTGTCATAACAGCTGCAAAGACATGACAATTTAAAGAAATATCAGTAGCAAATCAGTTAGGTTCTGCCACATTTTTTGTGTTATACTACCATACAAGATGTGGTTGGTTTTCCAGTAATTTAACTTTGGATTAGTGGGACACTGATGGCCTCAATAGCACACAAGTTACAGAGGTTATCCATCACTCTTCACTGTCTTCTTTAGTTCTTTTCTTACAGATAGAGAGCTTCATTCAATCCCCAACTTTCAGCTAGTTAGGCCTTGAACCAATCAAATTGTGCATCAAGTATCATTATTATCAAGCTTTGTGGCAGTCATGACAAACTCTATCAGTACTCTCTCATTGCCTTGCTTTAAATGAAGTTAAAAGAGAGAGGGATGCATTAGGTCAATGAAGATCTAGAGGAAAAATCCAGATTTACATGAAAAAGTTTCAGGACAGGATTCATGGAACCATACCATATGATTGGCATAAGGCATAACTAAGTTGGAACTAGGTTATGGGGTTTTGACTGGGAAACTATGAAATATATCTACTTTTGGCAATTAAATGACAAAATCATGATCATAAAATTTTTGAGACGTATTCATCTACAATAGAATGTTTCCATGGATTTCTCCACCTCAGTTCCTCACCAGTTCTAAAGAACACAAGTTTTGCAGTAGTGAGAGGATAAGACTTTGGAGAAAACCCTTTCTTGATAGTTAAAAGCAGAAATCAAGCCTCACAAATCATGCAGTAGTTACCATTTGTTTTATGTTCATGGCAGTCGAACAAGCCTGTGGTCCAGGGACGTCCGTTCACAAAATTCTCAACCATCCCGCTAGTGGCATGGTCTTGATAAAAACCACCTTGAATGCTTGGAAGCTGTGGCTGCTGAATTACTGGGGACATGCCAACAGGTTGAGCCATTGGCTGCCCTCCACTAAGCTCACTGGCTTCAATCCTACCCATTTCAGCTATCTAAGCAGTAATTCAACTTGATCTTTGAGTCCAGACTACAGATTTATTTTCAGGAAAACATAGTTCTTATCAACTATGTGATGGGTCAAAGGTTGTAAACATCATCATCTGTATACAAGGTACTACAAAAAGCTAGACAGTTTTGTCCTAATTAACAGCTTTCTACAATATACCAAGCTATGGAGACAAGGTCAAGAAGAATAAAATAAAAAATAATAAAATAATAAAATAATAAAATAATAATACCATTTGTCTGGTTTTCATGGCAGTCGTATAATCCAGTGCTCCAGGGTTTTCCTATTGCTTGAGTTTCTGCTGTAGAATCTGGAGGAGCTGAACCAACAGGTATGCCAAGAGTTTCTACATCATCAGCAGTTTTGTTCACACCCATTTGATGATCAGTAGTTGTGCTTCACCTTTGCAGCTTTGCAGACAGATGAATCAAGTGGATTTATAATACTATGCTCCTATCTCCATAGCATATCTCCTTCATGTTGAAGAATCTAAGGCATGAAACTTTCATAGAAATGCCCTACTAATACAATTTCAAATATTAAACCAATGAAACTAACATAAGCTTTCCTAAAACCAATACCATGTTTTCAATGTGTCCATATTTAGCCCACTGCTTTGGTGACGTTTTCAACATATGACTAGGATATGATGGGAGGAAGAATCGTGAGCAAAAATATGACTTGAAAATAGCCCACAGAATCGTAGACATGAAGACCCTAATGTTGGTTTGCCAAAGATATTGGTCTTAAGAGTATCTGAATTCAGCATTGTGATTGTGCCATGACATGCAAAGCCACAGTTATTTGCTTAGATGAGATCAGATGAGGATACGAACAAGATGGGCCCCTGGCATAATGAACCTAGGCTTGCCACGCATACCAGGCAAAGAAGATAGTTTCCTTCTTTTGAAATTATCTAGTAAATATTATTTTTTAGGCTACAAGAATGGATAAAAAGAAAACTCGAATGGCAAAATGTCATGAGGAAGGCAGTTCAACTTATGCAAGTTGAATGAGACATTAGCTTATTATAAGGCAGTAACCTCCAAACATGTTATGAAACATATTTTTCAAATAAAAAAGGCATCCCTATCTATGATATACAAAGTCATAAAGTTGACCAATGGGCTAGTGCAAAATTGCTTTACGATTCAACTTCTTTTATCATCAAACATTAACTGCATGCCACTGAAATGAAGCCCTTCAGCAAGTTGATTCTCCTCTCGTCGCTCGGGTTTTCCCACTAGAAATCCAAACCCAGAAGGCAGGAAAGAGCAGTTGGAAGGAAATTCATTATTGGCCCCGCCATTTCCTCCACCAGGAGAAAGGAGTAGCTCCTTCCGGAGGAGGAGGTGTAACGAGATCTAGTATGGTTTCTCTCTCTTTTGGGGTCAATGGAACACCTCTGACAAGGTTCAAAGCCATGATGTGAACATCAGTCTTTTGCCTGTGCCTATTGTAAGCCCATATTCCTACAGCGACACCACCAAATATGATCTGTTCTCAAAAACCAATATTTCAAAATTAGGAAAAAAAAAATTAATGAATATATATATATATATATATATGCATGTATATGGGCGCTTAAACTGACCGGTGATAGCCACAATGCTGCAGTTTGCATATCAAACTTTGGAGTATAAAGCACCGACTCCCCAAAATCCTCCTGAAGCTTTTTATAGATCTCTTTGTCATTTTTACCAGACCGAACTTCATCACGAATTAACTGCAACATGGTGTGATCATTATCAGTAAAGCAAGCTTGAAAATCTCACCTGCTCAATTGTTGATGGAAAGAACAAAGAAACCAAATGTAGCAATGTAGCTAGAGAATGACAGAATCAGATAAATCTTGTCCATGGACATATAATAGTAAGCAAAGACATAAAAAAATACTACTCAATGAAGTTTCTAGCCCATAATAAATTAATTCTTACCACTTAGCGTAGATGTGAATTTTAAAACTCCTTTTAAGCAACCAAAGTAGCCAGACAGAAAAGCCTTATAGGCTGCAGTCGGCACAATCATATTTCTTTCAGCTTTGTTTATGGGCATATCTGGTGCAAACCCAGCTTCAGACAGGAAATGATCCAGAAAGCTAACAAGCCCCCTAGCTCCAAAATGGAAAGTCACAAACTTAATTTCTGTAACAAACTCACCAAAAATCAAAAACTCTTTCTTCCCAGTTGCAAGCTTCGTTTCAGAGACAAGTCACCTAATTATTTTTGGAAGCTTTCTCTTTCCAACACAATCCATATCCTCGTTTGTCAATTAACCATTATATGCTGAGCAGGGTTAAGCAAGAGGCATTTCCTTCAGCACATTCTACCAACTGGTGTATCTAGTTTACTCAAAGGGGACAAAAATTATTGCTCAAGTTAAATTTTTAGCTACTACCTCCAGCAATTAAAATGGTCTCAGAATTAGCTCATGGATCCTCAAAAAAAAAAAAAAAAAGATCTTGCAAAGAGGGAGGCAGTTTTTCTGGTTCTCCAGAGTGCAACCCTCTCAGAATGGTTCTAGCAGATGGAAGAGCAGTGGATTTGGCTAGGCTTGATATTTTTGGTGCTGTGATGTCAGAGGATGGGAGAGATAAGGGGACGGGGGACTCATAGGGTGATATTTGTGAAGGGATGGTCCTGCAGGATGATTGGACCAACAGTTCTTCAGCTGCTTTCAGCAAGTTTTTGGGAATGCCTACTGTGGGTTTCAACGAGGAGACTTGGCACTTCTGATTAAAATGAGATGCAGAAGGGAGGTGAAACACCGAGAGTTTAGAAAAGGGAAGAAATTGGTGACCTTTTCAAAGTTTGATAGAGAGCTCAAAAGGTCAGAGACCTCCATAAATTATGGAAGAGGAGCGTTGAGGAGAGTACGTAGAGACAAGGTTGAGTGGGAGCTTGTTTTGGTTTGCCAATGGTCCCAAAAATATTGTCTTGGAATGTTATAGGGGTTAATGACAAGGAAAAAAAAAATTACTCAAGTCCATAATAAGGATGCAGAAAGAGAACATGGTCTGTGTGCAAGAAACCAATTCTGTCCATGATGATGGAGATTGTTCAGAGTATAGGTGTGGGCAGGTTCTTAGAATGGGGTTATGCAAATGCTAGGAGTACGGCTGGAGGGGTTCTAGTGTTCCGGTACAATAGAGTGGTAGAATTGTTAGGGCTGGAGGTGGATGAATTCTCTGTTTCTTGCAAATTTAAAAACATTGAAGATGATTTTGTCTGGGTTTTCCCAGGGGTTTAGGGTCCTTTTGCAGATAAGGAGAGGACAGGTCTATAGGAAGAGTTGGGTTTACATAGATGGAAGTACTTTGTCTTTGATTGATATTGTAGATTGGTTGGATTCTTGTTGAGGGAAGAAGTGGTTTTTGGTGTCCCCTTCCTTTTGTTTTGCTTACTTCACTCTTTGTATACTTCCTCTGTATCCTTGTGTGTTTTTTGCACTTTAATACATCATCTTACTTATCAAAAAAATAATAATAATAATTTCCTATACTAATTTTGCAGCACCTAAAAAGTATGCACAAGAAAATCCAAATTGTTGTTGGCTATGGTTTACTTTACTTGTAAATCAATTTATTGACCCCTGATAAAAGAATTAATACAAATCATTGGGATTGCCTAATAAATATCATATTAGCTTGATATTCCTGTTGATTCAGCATTTACTTGGCTCCAAAAAATGGTGAAAGCAGCAGAAATCAAATTAAAACTTATGCATTGTAAACACAAATGTTAACATTACCACTGAATACACCAGGGCATAAAAGCTACTTGATTACAAGTTTGATATCAAAGAAGGCACTTAAATGTAAGCTTTTTTATGTTTAAGAAGTTCATTTCATTTTCAATATTTTTTTCTCCTTTGGTTCCAAATAATTGCTACAGACAGCACACTTTTTCGGATTGAAAGGAATGGCTTTGGTAAGCAAGCCCATCAGCACAAATTGCCTCCTCTAAATGCACCCTAAACGTAATAAACCCAACTGCAACTCAAAACTTTGCAGCATATGCCCATATGAATGTTCTATGACAGTCAAACTTATGCAGTCTGTAACTTGATTTTCAAACTTTTCCATGATAAATAAATGAACCCTTAATACCCATCAGAAGTTTCGGGCTCCTTTACCTCACGAAATCAAACTCACTTAGACCCCAACTCCGAAGTCAAAAGTCTTTTAGACCCCAACTCCACAGCATTAGGCCCATAAAAAACCCATTAATCATTTGCACAAAAAAAGCAAAAGAAATACCTTTCTGAGGAGAATAGCAACATCGGCTTGCGAATCTTCAATGGACTGACTCCCGCACTCCGTGCACCGAACATTGTGACTGATGTTTCTGGCCCGCTCTTCCACCACCTGAGCTCTTTTCCGTGCATCCTCTTCACTCTCCATTGCGAAAACACTCCACCTAATACATCAAATAAAATTAAGAAACAAAAGACCCTCTGTACAATTACAGTAACACATCCATCTCAGTGAGGCATTTCATCAAACAATTGCGCACCAAACAACAAAACAAAGTATCCACCAAAAATATAGAACAACTCCAATCGAAACCTTAAAGTGAAATGAAAACAGTAAGGAAGACAAGGAGTTAATTGTATTGTACCAGATTTGGCGCCAAGTGAGTTAGGGTTCGTGGGGTGATCCAACGTCCCTCTCTCTCTCTCTCCCTCCCTCTGATCTTCAGCGGAGCAACAGAGGAGGTAATTTTGTCTTGTTCAAGAAAGGAAAGGACAAAAGGGTTTATCTGAAAAACTAATTACTATAAATAGAATCCCGAACAAGAAACAGACAAGTGGATCCGTGGCGCAATGGTAGCGCGTCTGACTCCAGATCAGAAGGTTGCGTGTTCGATTCACGTCGGGTTCAATTCCCATTCCACTACATTTTTTGGTTTTTTATAAGTATTTTCAATAATTTTTATTAAAACTATATTTGATTTTATTATTCTTTTTTTAAACTTAGTACAACGAACAAAAATAAAATTTTACAAAATCTTCTTACAATTAATTAAAAATCATATAAGAACTACATATATTTTTTGTTTTTCAATAAAGTCATCTGAGAACAAACCACTTGTAATGTTCATTGTTCTTCAAAATCAAAAACACATTTTTATCATCTTTCAAATTATGAACAATTTGGAAGAAACAAAGGAAAATATTCTTTTATAAAAAAAAATATTACTATAAATATTGTATCCCACAATTATTAATTTTAATATAAATTTTTATTTCACATATTTTTCTTCGTTGCAGAATTTCATGAGATTTGTGCACATATCCAAGTCAATACCCGACATTCAACTTTTGTAGTTAAGAATATTACAACTTATTATTTCTTTAAAAATTACAAGAATACCCTTGTTAAAATTTTAAAAATATACAACAATTTTTTTTATTGCTTGTGATTCACACAATGATTAATTTTAATATAAATTCTTTATATATATTTTTCTATTATTTTGCTTGCATCACAGAATTTCATGAAATTTGTGCATACATCAAAGTCAATAACAAATATTCAACTTTAGTAGTTAAGAATATTACAACTCATTATTTCTTTGAAAATTATAACAGTACCCTTGTTACAATATAAAAAATATACAACAATTATTTTCATTGTCATTGTCACTTATGTAAGTCATAGTTATGAGTGTGTTTAAAAATGTTTTTACTCAAAGTATTTTTAGAGTGTATTTGATAGCGATTTTGATAAATATTTTTAATATTTTTATTATTTCTTTAAAAATTACAACAATACCCTTGTTACAATTTTAAAAATATACAACAATTTTTTTTTATTGCTTATGATTCACACAATGATTAATTTTAATATAAATTTTTATTCCATATATTTTTCTATTATTTCGCTTGCATGGCAGAATTTCATGAAATTTGTGCATACAAGTCAATAACAGAAATTCAACTTTAGTAGTTAAGAATATTACAATTTATTCTATTCTTTAAAAATTACAAGAGTACCCTTGTTACAATATAAAAAATATACAACAATTTTTTTCATTGCGACTTGTGTAAGTTATCACTAAGAGTGCTGTAGACCCCCATTTGGGTGTCATTTTCTACAACCATTTTTGCCAAGTGTCGCAGTCCCATAGGGCCACGTGTCGCCTTGTGGTTGGTGGTCATAGAAGCAGATGGTGGAATTGAGGAGCGAGTGAGAGTTTGACACGTGGCATGGAGATATTCTGGCCGTTAGGAGGAGCGTATATTTTCTGTTAGAGGGGATTTTTGCAGGGGGGGTCGGCTGGCCAGAGGTAGGGTGCTTTTCAGAAGCTGCTGCAGGGTAGTGGTGGTCGGGGGGGAGGCTGTCGTTGGAGAGATATTTTTAGAGGCTTGGCTGCTTTAAAAGAAGGGAAAATCCGAGATGAGAAAGGTGAGGAAAACAGGGGAAGGGAAAAACACTAGAGGAAAAACAGAGAGAGAGGTAAGGTGGCTTTTTGAGGAAGTTTCTGGAGAGAAAATAGAGGATTGTGAGTAGTAGCAGGGGCTCTTGGGGGAGAGAGTTAGAGAGAGAGAGAAGAGACGGAGGAGGAAAAGAAGAAAGAAGGAAAAATGAGCAACTGAGAAGAACAGAGGGGCATAGAGTTGCTGAGAGGACCGGAAAACTAGAGAGAGGTAGTGAGAGATTTCTGAGAATGTTCTGGGGTTTGGGAGAGGGCAGACGTTTGAAGTGGGGATCAGGGGTTGCTGTTGCAGAGAAAGAATAGAGCGTTCACAGAAGAAGCTAGGAACAGAGGAGAGAGGCTGTAGCTGGTTATAAACCAAGCAGCTTATGCTTGAAAGGAGTCGCGCAGGTTTAACATTCTCATACTCTAAGTTCTCCATTTTTACTGTCTTGCTATGCATCTTGCTGATATCTGGATATTTGCTCTGATCATCTAATATGTTAAACTCGCTTTTCATTGTTACTTGCTGTGCCCCTGTTTTCTTCTGTACGTATTGTAGATGGTTACGCTACTTATTTGTGTGTTAAGATCCTCCCACCAGTTTCTTTTGAAAGCTTCTTAATCTTCATTAAAATGGAGTTTGGATTTCAAGGCATCATTCTCTCTCATGCATGCTCTGTCTTCTTTTTCTTCATTCTTTTTCCCCTGTTTCTGTTATCTTTCTTTTGGAGTGTTGGGCATCTTGTTTGAGTTTGGCTGTCTGAATTGGGGTGTTTTTGAGGGGTCTCAACATCAAAATCTTCGGGATACTGTCATGTTTCCTGTGGAACAAGCTGAAAGCCAACAAGCTCAAGGTATTGAGAAGGTGTTAACGGTCTTCAACAGGTGGTGAGTAAAAGGATTTGAGCCAGGGTGAGCAACTGTGGTTTCTATGTCATTTGTTCCCGCCGTTTGAAGGAGTTGAGGTGAAGCTGGTGCTGGGGAGCATGTTCTTCATGCCTTTTCTGTAGATCTTGTGTTTTCTGTGATCGATGAAGTGAAAATCGTCTTTAAGGGATATTTAGACTGTTTGTATTATGTCATTGCTCATAACTCCAGCCATGAGACAATAACTGGTTCAGAAAATAAGACTGCATGAGTATGGACTCTCTTAATTGAGTTGTTGGGCATGGACATACAAGTTATGGATATGGATGATATGATGGAATGAAGCGGTTTGATATGATTGAGAGGTTTGGTCTAGATGTCAAATGTTCACATACTTCTTGACATTTCAGACATTCATCACCTGCACTGTGATGACTTGAAGAATTCTGAGAGACATGATGATGCATTCTTAGTGATTCCCAGCTTCACGTGTGTCAGGTGTTGTGGCTTCAAAGAACACTTGAATCATCAGGGTTTGTGTTTTCGCCATGAATTTTGAGAAGGAGGTTGAAGTCTCATCTTCGCCTGCCAAGCAGAAGCTTCATTTGAAGAAATTGGAAAGTTTGGCATTATCTTGGTCTGCAGTTTCAGAGGTACAAATAGGGGGCTTGATGGAAAGTACTGATGAAAAATGGAGCAAATCATATTGCTCACAAGATGTGTGTCAAGTCCAACACAAGCCAACTCAGATTTATCATGAATGTGATAAAAATTCACGTTACACTGGACCCATGCGTATCATCACCATACCCACCCCTGTCTACTGCACCCTTAATCATTTCTTCTAACACCCACAAATCCATATCTCCATCACCCCATATAACTCATTTTCGGTTCATTTCATCTCCTTCCTAAGTACATGGAATCCCACATATAGCTACTTTCATCCCATTATCCTCTATCATCACCCTCACATACCCGTCCTCACCTTTCTCTCTCTACACCACACCCATTTTTTTTAATACCTCTAAATCCATCTTTTCCCACCTTTGTACGTCACATGACCATGCATGACCACATTCAAACCCGTTCCATGCTCACCATCACACCTGTCACCCTGCATCAGCTATCACACTTCCCGCATGACACACCCATTTCCTTTGCACCGCGTACAGACCATATCCACTATCCACAATTAGTCTCGCATTCACCAGTCTCTACGTCCATAGATTGAAGGATTTGGCTATTTGGTGGCTGATTTTTAAGCGATTGTGCATTTGGATTGGGGTATATTCAGGACTTGGGAAAATGGGATGAAATAGAGAAACAGTTTAAACAGATGGAGAGGGCGGTATCTGATGCATCATGGAGTGTTCTAATAACAAGGTTTGTCCTCATCGCCAAGGTCTCCGACGTCTTTGCTTTCTAAGCATCATATAAAAGTTCCTGTCAGTGGCAAGGCGCCAACAGCTGGAATCACTGTGAGGCATGTGCGTCATTCACACTCCAGGAAGTCTGTTAGGGTTAAGAAGGGTGGTGCTGGTGGTAAGGGAACATGGGGAAAACTGCTTGGCACTGATGGTGAGTCACATATTGCTCGAAATGATCCTAACTATGATAGCGGCGAGGAACTGTATCAGCTTATTGGGTCCACGATTTCATAAGAAAGCAGTGTTTTCCATCATAGAAGAAATATATCAACACTGGTGACGTGGAATTGGCTGCATCTGACCTCAGGGAACTTGGATCAAATGAATATCATCCCTGTTTCATTAAGAGACTTGTTTCCATGGCCATGAACAGACGTGATAAGGAGAAGGAAATGGCTTCAGTTGTGTTTTTAGCTCTATATGCTGATGTCATCAGCTTTACCCAGATTGGCCAAGGATTTTTCATACTTCTCGAGTCTGCTGATGACCTTGCAGTGGATGTACTGGATGCAGTTGATGTTCTTACTTTGTTTATTGCTCGTGCCGAGCAAGGAACCTCTTTCTATATCTCTGAGGCGCTTACTCCCGGGCTTTCCCTTCGTATTTCCATTCATAGGCAGCCCGTCCCTTTGATCCATGATCTTACCAAGTTCTGAACACCTAAAGGCTGCAGAATATCCATTCCGTGTTGGTCAAGTTGCACTACAACAGTCCAATTTCCATCTGTGCCTATAGCGATACAAATCGCATCCCAGTTTTTGTGTAGCATGCGCTCTCCAGCATCAGTATCATCATCACTTGTAATCACGTCCCTGCCGCCGTGGAAAATGCAAATGACCAGAGGATTTTAGTTGACACGCAGTTCTGGATGGTGGATGATCCTGATTCAGCTAGTCATTCACTGATTTCTGATGACAGATTTTGTTAACACTCTCCACCAGTCGTGAGTGAAGGGATGCAGACTCTTCAAGTGCATAACGGTGGGTTTCAAAGGTTTCTACCTTGGTTGAAGATTGTGGCTTCGAAGATGACCTACTCGCTTTGATGCCCATTGACGACATCACTAGAGCTTCCCGTTCCTTTGATAATGAGATTCAAATTCTCAAGGAAAAGTTGCAGTGAATGAATCTGGTGTCTGAATCGTTCAGCGGTTAAATAAAACGTTGACAAGTGACCTTCTACCTAGCTGCCATTGATGTTCTTGTTCAGAATTGCAAGGTACTCAAGTATGCCTCCACCTATTAATGCCCAAATAACATGAGAACAATGAAGAAACTGAGATTGTCCAAATCATTCATGATTCCTGAAAGATCATTGTGGCTAATACATGCCCTAATAGGGCCTGACACCGCGTGGGCCTAATCTGATTAACTGTCCAAGAAAGGCAATCCATCTGTTCATGACCTGGGTATTGTATCTCCTAAGATGAATGGATGCTTGGTTCATAAGGTTCTTCATTTGCATGACCACCTGGGGGTACTTTTGATCGACTCCCACTCAACCTCCAGTTTCAGTACACTCATCACCTTGCAGTCTCCATCATTTGTGCTCCATTGGGTTTCAGAAGTGGCATGCAACCAATGTTCAATATGCCCCAAGCTTGAGACTTCCCCCTTGCATGGTTTGCATGGCTACCCTTATGCCACGTGCCACCTCTCCATCCTCTTTTTATTTTTAAAAATAAATTTCCTAAATCCCATTTTGTAAAATAACTATTCAATTCTTGGTTTTCAAATAATCCCAACTCTCCCATTTCTCCATCCTTAGCATTTTTCTTAGGTCCTAAAAATCCTTCTTCTAATAAAATCTGCCGCCCACTTCTTTTCGGGCGAGCAATTTTCACATTTTAAAAAAAAAATGATTTAAAATAAGCAAGAATAAAATTCTGTAATTCCGAATAATGGAATTTATGGAATTAATTCATGCAAAAATGAATTGGGTCTTGGTGGGGGCCCTACATATGAGATTCCATGATTAATTGATTGATTTATTTGTCATGCATGATTGATTTACTCTATTCCTTGATATGCGCTTAATTATATATGTTTATTGTTCACTAACCCTGTTTCATGATAGCGCATTCGTGATTGCCGCCCAGGTACGCATCTATTCATGTTTTGCTCATTCTTTATACATGTTTTGATATTCATATGTGCATGATTGATTTGAGTATTTATTGATTTCCTCATCATCGTCATGTTAGCTTCATTCTATTAGTAGAGACCCGACCTTAGGGACTTAGAGGGGTGCTACGGTCTTTACCGTACCTTCCCGATAAGTAACCTGACCCCCGAACCCGATCCGGTTTTCGTAGATCACCTTTTCCAAAATAAGGAGTCACGCTTAGGGTTTTTCTTTCTTATTTTGTTTACCCTTTAAAAAATAAAACAAAAATAAGTGGCGACTCCAAGTCATTTTCAAATAATCAATAAAAATCATTTTTTCTAAATAAAATCGAGCTCGCCATCGAGTGGGAAACGCATTGAGCCAAAATGCGGGGTCCATAGTGCATTTAAGAATGTTTTTATTCAAAGTATTTTAAAAGTGTATTTGGTAGTGATTTTAAGAAGTGTTTTTAATATTTTTAATACTTGAAATATTTTTAATTTTTTATTATTTCTTTAAAAATTATAAAAATACCCTTGTTACAATTTAAAAAATATACAACAATTTTTTTTATTACCTGTGATTCACACAATGAATAATTTTAATATAAATTTTTATTTTATATTTTTTTTTATTATTTTGCTTGCATCGAAGAATTTCATGAAATTTGTGCATACATGATACATCAAAGTCAATACCAGATATTCAACTTTAGTAGTTAAGTTATTTCTTTGAAAATTACAAGATTACCCTTGTTACAATATAAAAAATATACAATAATTTTTTTCATTGCGACTTGTGTACGTCATCGATAAGTGTGCATTTAAGAATGTTTTCACTCAAAGTATTTATAAAATGCGTTTATTAGTGATGTTGAAAAATGTTTTTTCAATATTTTTTAATACTTAAAAAATAAAAATTTTCAAGTGTGTTTAGAAGTGATTTTAAAAAATATTTCTATCATTTTTAAAACTTTAACGATAAAAAAATTTAAGTATTAAAAATATTAGAAACACTTTTTAAAATAACTACTAAAAAGGTTTCTAAAAACACTTTCGAAATCACTACCGGACGCACTTTTAGTGAAAGTATTTTCTCATAAAGTGTTTTTTATAAGAATCACCTATCAAGTTTTTTTTTTTTTTAAAACGCTATTCATAATTTAAAAAAAAATTTAAAATATTTCGAGCGTGTTTGATAGTAATTCTAAAAAGTGTTTATAACATTTTTAATATTTAAATAATGAAACACTTGAAATTTTTCATCATTCAAGTATTAAAAATACTAAAAACACTTCCTATAATTATCATCAAATACTATTCCTAAATTTTGTCAAATGTCTAATTTAAAAAAAAGATACTTTTTAAGCTAAAATTATTTTCTTAAATCACTCGAAAATGTATTTTAAATTGATATTATTTTAGAGTGTGTTTAAAAGTAATTATAAAAAGTGCTTCTAATATTTTTAATACTTAAAATATAAAAATTTTCAAATATTAAAAATATTAAAAACGCTTCATTATCATACGTGATGAGTATGATTTGCATACCTTCGTATATGCGTCATCCTTGAAAGTGGGACAGATTTGGCCTTGACGTAAAAAGTAGGGGGGAGTTTGTCATTATGTGCAGTGGGAACACCAGTTGTTGGATTGTTGACTTCAGTGCTTGAAAAAAGAAACACACATAGGATGCTTTCTATTAGTAGTTTTGACTCTGGTATCCCTCTTCAATGTGAACTTCTTCATGGTTGGTTCAATAATCCAAATCTCCTCCCCAAATTTCTACTCTGTAAGTGGAATTCTCACGCAAGCTGTCAGGGCCATTGAATTGGGGAATACTGTTTCCTTGAATACATGTATTTGTTTGACTTGTTTTAAGCATCAGACATCGTACAATTTAAAAATATTAAAATATTGTTATTTTTTATTTTCGTTTTTTTTCTAATTAATTTGAATTATTAACCAAAACAAGCTTAAAAAAAAAAAAAAAATTTATTAGGATCACTCCCCACCAGCCATGAACTTATCGGTAGTCATGAAAGGTTAATGTCACGATCGTATTCGTAATCGATGTGGGTTTGCTACCAAAACAAATACCCTGGATGACGTCGTTGACCTCTATCTTGTGTGGTGTACGTGTATCATATGGTGAAATGGGGACAACCTGTTCATGGCCATGAAGGTTCTCTGAGGGCGGTCTATAAACCTCTCTTCTATTGGATTCGCTGGCGGACACGGGGCCACTACTGATAGAGGAAGTTTCATTTCCAGAGTTTAAGGGTTTCATACATGGGTGATGGGCTAGTCATGTGCCATGGAAATCAAGAAGTAGGGTTTTTGTTTTTTTGCTCTTGCCGTCACAACAATCTCAACGTAAAAGATTTAGATTTATTTGACTCTAAGGCGCGTTTGTCTTTTTTAATTTTTTCCATAGTTTTGTCTTTTTTAAATTAAAATATTTGATTTTTTTTCTTAATATTAAAAGTGGACTATCATAATCGAATCAATTAATTTTTTTATTCATTTTTAATACTTGATAGAAATATAATATTTAAAAAATAAATAATTTAATATTTAATGCTATAAAACACTATTCAAACTTAAGTTCTAATTAAAATCAAGTAAAAATAAATAAACATTACCTAAATGACTATTTGATAAAACTTAATACTTATTACTTAATAACTTAAGTTAACATTAATTTAAATTATTAACTTAAAATTTATTACTTAATTATTACAAGTTAAGTAACAATGAATATCGTAAAATGATCACGTGAAAGTAATTATGACAAATACGGATAATATGATAAAATAAAGATACAAACTTATTACTTAAAATTGTTTTTTACTTTAAATGATATTATTATACTATTTTACCAAATATACTTAATGGTTTAAATTAAGTTATTAAGTTAGTTTATCAAACACTCATTAAATCTATTGAAATTTGGTGTAAATTTACTTAATCACCATTAATTTAAATTTCATCTTCATTCTTAAAGTTTAGTTTTTAAAAAATCTTAAGGATACATGTCTAATAATTCTTTAAAAGTACATTTTATTTAAAAATAAATAAATTTTATAGACAAAATATGTTTACAAGAATCCATAAAATACCTTATATTTACACTCATCGATAAACATGATACGATAATAGCACCATATATGTATTTTAGTTGTTTTTCATCAAGTTAGTTTGATCTCGTAGCTTTATACTATAATGTTATACCTCATCGACATAGGTTTTATTATATAGTTTCAAGACCTATCTTTTTCAAAATATATTCATTTACTATTTCTAATAATTAATAAATATAAAAAAATACTTTATAAAAGAATTTTGATATCTACAATATTAAAATTTTTTAGGTTACCAGCATACACCAAATGCCTATACGTTACTACGTACTTTGAAACCGCAAAACACTTTTGTTTTCTTGTTTTCACATGCTCTTGATTCTGACACGTCTGGGATTCGCCCGCCTCCGTCTCCAAATTCTCTCCAGCCAATGAGAAGGAAACGAAACGACGTCGCTCTATCCATTCCAAACGACGTCGTTGCTGTTTTTCTGAGCTTGAGATTGGGGGTTTTGGCCTCTTTGCTTTAGTCTAGTTCAAAAACAACAGCCGGAGCAAGATCTTGGCAATGCCGGAGCTGGCCGAAAGTGTTGTAGAGTAAGCTCTCCGGATAAGAGGCTAGAAATCGATTGTTTCCGCAGATGTCGTCACCTGCTCCGGCTTCATCGGCGACCACCAACAGGACCAGTCCACCACCTCCGCCTCCGACTACAAACGGAACCATTCAAGCTCCTGTCGCTTCTCCTCCGCCTCCGGGGGGTCCACGTCCGCCGAGTGGATTGACGACGGCGACACTGATTACGCTGATTGTTGGAATTGTGATCGGTGGACTGTTTGTGCTGATTGGTGTGGGAGTTCTGGTAATTTTCTGTAGGCAGAAGAAGAGGAGGGAACAGTATGGGTTGACCAATGTCTCTGGATCCAAAGGTGAGATCTTTTTATTACAATCATCGCAGGCGTTTTTGAAGTAATTTCCTTACCTTTTACGCACAGAATTGATTTGATTTCGACTCTGAGAAGCAAAGAATTTTTTTTTAAAAAAAATTGCTTCACAATGTTCAGTCGTTGAGAAGTGATGGCCATAAAAGCTCCGTTCTTCTTTTAGGGTTTAATGGATCTTCTGTGAGGTCTACGTATTTGGTGTTCAGTGCTGGAAATTGAGTCGGGAAATTCAAATTCATATCCTAATAGCCATGGTGGTTTCTGGGTATGATTGTTTGGTGCAGTGGCTCAATTTTATGTTTTCTTAGAAGATAGGTGTGAATTGGACTTCCTCATGGACGTTAAGTCGGTCATTTGTGTTGTTTTATTTTGGTAGAATTCAAAATTGTTTTTCTCCATAATTGTTCAAAATATAGGCGTTTTAGAAACTTCCCATGTTATGCATAAACATGCTTTGACACAATATGTGAAAGAGAATGGGGAATCCAATACTATGTGATATCACCGAATAACAACTGCATCATTAGTTTTAGTTTTATTTCTTTATTTTTTTTTGTGTTGAACGTCAGATTTGGCACCTAGTATGATCTTAGAAATGCCATTTTCTGATGATGTAAGCAGTGATGGGAATGTTTCCGCACTATCTTAGTGCAGCAAGACGCAAACCCATTTGTATCCCATTGAGGTGGAATAATTATAGTGCCCTGAGTTTATATATATATTTTGTTTTTCACCCTAACCTGACTTATTATCATCTTTATAAATAGTCATGTTCAATTATCAATTCCTTTAACCCATGAAAAAATCTCTTTCCCCATGCGCATGTCAAAGGTCATACACAAAGTTACAGGATGGTGTGTTATTTCTCTTTGTCCTAATTCTGTTTTTTTCTCAATCAGAAACAATGAATTCATTGATATGTACTAATAGCTATGAGAAGGATGAGAAATTCTTCCAAAATATACAACTATTTCTTCCATCCATGCCCTCTCCAGCATTTTCTATTCCCTTTGTATATCCTTCAGCTTGTGCCAAATTGCTTCTTAGTTCGTATCACAAAATCATTCATCTTTTATAATGTGGACAAGCCATTTCAATTGTCACTTACTTCTCCTTATTCAGAGATTTCCTTAGTTATCCATTTCTGTGGTAATATCCTTCCTTATCTTTCAGACGTTATTTCAATCTGTGGGTTCAATAGCTTGTTTGATCATGACATGAGTGGTTTGTGAACTTTGATGTGTCCACTTTTTTTCAGCATTTGGAAAGCAATCTGGGAGTACTACAGGCATTCTCTTGCATGTTGGAAAGCAATGTCTTTCTTATCTTGTAATGGTTTCCCAACAAAAAACCATAAAAGATGCCAATTAAAATAAGCAAAACAAAATGATCAAACACAACTCCTCATGAATTATGTGGAAAACCCTTATAAGGAAGAGAATCCAGGGGCACTATCAAACAAATCCATTAATCAATGATGAAAGGTATAAGATATTTTCTCTCATTTAAACTTGAGGTTACCACAAGAAAGATGGACCAAACACAAAGTTGTTATTACGGGGCCTAACATAGTTGACTCAGTTATGATTCAAGAACTTGAAGCTATTAGACTAGGCTCCAATTCAAGCTAGAAGATAGCTCATTTACTGTATGTTTACATTCTCATGTTGTTACAAGTGTTTAAATGGACAACAAATTGGCTGTGGAGCCGCCTATCAAAAAAAAAAAAAAAAAAGACTGTAGAGCTGTTCATGGCACCTTTATGAGATTATCTCTCTCGTAAGATTGTTGCTTGGCATTTATTTTGCCTTTGTTTATAAGGGGAGTTAACTTTGCTTTGTCAAAAATGCACAAAATGCCAAGGATATATTCTTGTTACCTAATGAATCCTTCTATTCTTAGAGGAATGTAATAAATGATGCTAGAGGGTGTGCTTATGACAGGATGTAAAATTATTCTGGCATTTTCTAATTTTTCCTTACCTTTTCCAAATATATATAAGCATTGCATACTTGAAGGTCTAACCTTGATTAGATTTGGCTATTTTGAATTAATTGTCATAAATTAATTAAGATTGTGTCAAGTTGTTTATCTTTATTAGATTTGGGTTGCTTTTTGGATGCATCCCAACTAGATTCTGTTGTTTGATATTAACCTAGATCAAACTTAATCTAAAACTGATTTTTGTATATGTAGTAGTTAAGAGTCTCATTTTTGCGCGCGCACACACACACACACACATATATATATTCTTGTTTTCATAAGATAAAGAAATGCAACTAGTTCTACTCTGGAAAGCACAGTAGAGAAGTGTGTGAGTTGTAGTCAGTCTTCTATAATTAGAAGTTTCCTGCACCTATCATAAAGGAGTTCTCTCTCTTTCTCTCTCTCTCTCTCTCTCACACACACACACACTCACACAAACACACATATCTTCTTCTATAGTTACTATTTTAGTATTTACTTTCATGTTCAAGTTAAAATTATTTCATGAAGGAATATATGCATAAGCACACTTGCATTTTCTGATTTTCATATGTATCCCTATCTGATTAATATCTTTCGAACACACAAAATCATCAGTGCAATCTTCTAGGATGATTTGAATTGTTTTCTTAGCATTGGTTCCTTCCATTATTTATCTTTCTTCTCCTGTAAAATTTCCATTTATCATAATCATAGACCCAACTTGCAAGTTCAATTTCCTGCTGTTTGTGTTCTACAGATGACCCTTCTGCCCCACTTCAGCACTGGCAACAGAATGCACATCAGCCAACAAATAATACAGATCCAATGCTACCAAAGCATGCTCCTCTACTGAGCATTGGGTCAAAACCCCAATTGTCACCAGTGCATATTCCTGCTTCGCCACCACCAATGGGCATTTTGGGGACTGAGAAGCCACTCGCACCACCATCCCCAGGCATCTCCTTGGGTTTCTCAAAGAGCGCATTCACATATGAAGAATTAGCAATTGCAACAGATGGCTTCTCCAATATCAACCTCCTTGGTCAAGGTGGCTTTGGGTATGTCCATAAAGGAGTGCTTCCAAATGGGAGAGAGGTTGCTATTAAGCATTTAAAAGCTGGAAGTGGGCAGGGTGAACGAGAATTTCAGGCAGAGGTTGAGATCATTAGCCGCGTCCACCACAAGCATCTTGTTTCACTGGTTGGATACTGCACCACTGGGGCTCAGAGAATGCTTGTTTATGAGTTTGTTCCCAATGGCACCTTGCAACACCATTTGCATGGTGGGCCCTTGCATTGATTAAACTTGATTGCTTTAACAGTCATCTCCTTGTTCTGAAACATTGTAGGTTAAAAAAAAAAAAAAGGAAAGAATGGATTTTGACTCTTGCGACACTTAGAACAATGGAAAGCCTAATATGAAGTGAATAAGTTCTCAGTACTCTCGTGTTTGGAGCACAAGAAAATAGATACGTCCTTGAATTCAGTTGTTTTATGCTCCAAAATGAAAATAACCACAAGTTTCTTTTCTTTTCTTTTTTCCATATATTCTGGAAATTTTCCCCGTAGTACAGGCCTAAATTCATCTTATATAAACCATTTATTTTGATTGGAATAGCCTTATCATCAATGACATCATGATTGTAACTGCATCATTTACTTTCCCCCAATTAATCCAAGTGCAGCTGAATAATGCACTTGGATGCTTCTATACTGGGTTACTGTTTTACTGGAACAAACGCTGCTGCCAAGATGCTCACCTTCCATCTTTTGTATATCTGCGTCATGTTTTCACTTCTATGTTTCAACTCTGTAGGTGCCATATGCATGTTGGAATGTGATTCCTGCGTGCTTCACATCCTAAGTTGTTACTCATATGTGCTCTTTTTTGAACTGTGATCTTACCTGAGAATGTTAATATTGCAGGTACGGGGAGACCAACTATGAACTGGGCAACTAGAATTAAGATTGCCCTAGGCTCTGCAAAAGGATTGGCATACTTACATGAGGACTGTGCGTTTTCTTCCTGTCCTTCTAAACCATAAGTTGGCTTGAGATATAGGTGTTGGAGAATAACTTCTTTTCAAAATAATACCATCTGCAGGTCATCCCAAGATCATACATCGTGATATCAAGGCAGCTAATATTCTTCTTGATCATAATTTTGAGGCCAAGGTGGGATTCAGAAAATAGATTCATTTAGTATGATTCTGGGTTGGTTTTCAAATACATCATATTTATTAACAGTTCCTATTCACAATCTGTATTCCAAAAAAATTGAATATAGAAATCCATTTCATAAATAAGTCGGTAGTTTACAAATGCAATCTTAGTTTTTGCTTAGGTTTATCAAAATGAAAGAATATATCATCCTTACCTTTAAGGGTATGTTTTAAATTTGTGCATATGCATCATTTTCAAATACCTGTGGGGTCTTTAGATGAATCATTTCATTTAGTTTTACATAGCATTTGAAGGTACAAACACATTGTTCTTATGTACTCATTAAATCAAGATGGAGTCATTCTAAAAAGAATATGCTATACAACCAAAAAATGATACCATGCATGAAAGTAATTTCAATTTCTTTAAATGTCCAAAGTGATTCACGTACATAAGAATTGGCTCTACTCAAGTTTCACTAGAAAGCAATAAACACATTCCAGATGCCATCTTAAGCTACATGGACTACTTTCTTTTCATATTCAAATCTCCTGTAACCTTGTGTCATGATATGTTTGTTCTTGAATCCTCCGTTCAGGTTGCAGATTTTGGACTTGCTAAGTTTGCTTCTGATACTGATACTCATGTCTCCACCCGGGTAATGGGAACTTTTGGGTAAGATCTATTTCTTGTTGTTCTGCAAACAGCTCAATTGCTGCTATGGATTGTGTTTCGAAAAGCATATGGTTCTGGATGTATTTGCTTTCAATTTTTTGTTGTTGTTTTTTTTTTCTTTTTTTGTGAATTTTTTGAATCAGTAAATTTCTTTTATTCATACGCACATTATCTGCTGCAGTTACTTGGCTCCTGAGTATGCATCAAGTGGGAAACTCACTGATAAGTCAGATGTCTTTTCCTTTGGGGTTGTGCTTCTGGAGTTGATCACTGGACGCCGGCCTATTGATAAAACTGAGAATGAGAGCATCGTTGACTGGGTGAGTTTTAGCCTTCTTTGCCAGTGAAATTGTTTCTAACAGTCAATCATACATGCAATTGTTGGTAAATAGTTCATGTTACATGTCATTTAGCAATCTTTCCAACAGTTTGGAAGAAGAGAAACAGCCATATCTTACAATAACTGACAATTGCTTATGGCTTAAGTGGAATTTGTATCATTAGTCTTTCTTATTCTGGTGTTTTGTGCTAAGGAAATTGTGGGTATTTAAGTTGCTTGAAACTGATTTTTGGTTAATATTTACTCATGAATTATGGATTAGAACCAGGGATGAAAAATTGTTTTCCTGACTCGTTAACCGACTTAGAACCATGCTAGGATGAAGTTTCTTGTCAGAAATTCCATTTCATGAATCCTGGATTACCAATTTGGGAAAGCTAACTTAGTTCAATCACATGTAATCATATATAATAAATGTAATTCTATGTATAAAAGTTGCCGTAACATATACAAAATATATGTAATTACTATGTGCAATTATCTATAAACAATTTAATAAAATTTCATGCTGTCCATAAGTAGATCCAGTCAATGTCATGATTATTGTGTCTGTCTATTGTCCAAAGCTGATATTTACCTCATTTTACTTGTGGTTAAGCTGTTAGAAAAGGCATGAGTGCCTATGACTCAACAGATTATAGATGACTGAAAACAGAAAATGAAAAAAAAAGAGAAGAAAGAAAACTAATTTAGTCAAGCCGGTACCAATTACTATGCATAAGGTTTTATTGGCCTGTTTGTTATGTTTTTTAAAATAGTTTTCAAAAAACTGTTTTTTAGAGCAGTTCTCATTTGTTTTTGAGATCAAAATTTTGTTTGGAAATTCAAGTATAAAAAGTAGTTTTCTTGACTTATCCTCTATGAAGGTAATGTGCACTCATGTACAATGCAAAAGTTTCAAAAATATCCTTTATAATTTCAAAATTTTCTAATAACACTGTACAGAAAAATTCTTGAAAACACTTCAAACTTGTTTTAGAAAACAACTTACTTTCAGAACAAATTCTCAGAAAACCATCTTCAATAAAAAATTTGTCACATGTGTTTTTGTTGTTTTATTAAGAATAGAAAATTGTTTTCGAGAGCAGTATCCAAACAGTTTCTTTATTTCCTTTTATGGTAATTTGCTCTAGTCATGGTCCATGTGGTCAAGTATCATTGAAGCATTTCTTCAATATTGCCATTACGATTCTATCACTGGTGGAATAAATATAAAAAATAGATTATTACTATTCTTTTCACCTCCTTTACCATATTGTTACCACCTTGCTCAAGCGGTAAATAATGATTAGAGGAAAAAAAGTGAAAATCATAAAAAAATAATAATTTTTTATTCAATCATTAGTTGCCACCTAGCAAGGAGGTAAAAAAGTTGGTAAAAGAGGTAAGAAGAATAGTATTTTCTGTCAAATATTAGTATAGCACAATGAGTTTTGAAAAACTGATGTCTTTTAGGGTGTAGCTCAATGGTAGTGCCATCTAGCAATGAACCAGGGGTCCTGAATTTGAGCCTTCATGGTGCTGCCATTCAAACAATATAATTTATGTAAAAGAAATCAAACAGCTTGATCATTGCATTGCACTAAAGTTTTGCATTTTCTCAAATAGAACCAATCAGTTCAAATTGTTCCAATGATTTTATTGTTACATTCTTTGTTTATCAATAGAAGTATGAAAAAGTTTCTTCTTCATATGAAAATACAAAATAGAGGACAGGGATCCAAGCCTTGTCTGAACTTTACTTGGTTATACAATGACCAACACAAAACTCCTTATACAACAACCAACACAAAACTCCCTCTCTTTCTTCCAAAATTGTCTCAAGTGAGGGCAGATGCTTGTGTAAAGTTGAATTGACATTGGAAGAAATGATAGTCATCGTGATAAAATTCTAGGCAAGGCCTTTGCTCACACAAGCTCTGGAAGAAAGCAAGTACGGTGCTCTTGTTGATCCAAACTTGCAGAAGGACTACAATTACAATGAAATGGCTCGAATGGTTGCTTGTGCTGCTGTTTGTGTGCGTTATTTGGCACGTCTACGCCCGCGAATGAGCCAGGTAATAGTTCTAAAATCAAGTTTTGACTCTTTAAGGCTTATTTTGCTTCCCAGCTCTCTCCATTGGGTCAGTTTAACCCAGATTATATAGTTGAATGGACCAACTTCTATATGTTATGAACTGTAGGATCCTCATGCACTAATTATTCTTATCATACAACCTCACCATTGTTGAAATTCATTATGGACTCTAAAACACAAAAGACCTTGATCTGCATGCTTGCATTTGACCCTTTTACAATCACTGTATATAAAGCAGGTAGTCCGAGCCTTGGAAGGAAACCTACCGCTGGATGATCTAAATGAAGGAATCATACCTGGGCACAGCAGTTTTCACTGTCGCTATGGTAGCTCAGATGATGACACTATCCATGGCAGTGAGGATCTGAAGAAATTCAGGAAGATGGCATTGGAAAGCCATGAGCAAGGTAGTATAGAGTGCACTGTGCCCATCAGCGCATCTGATCCTCACACATCTAACTCGAGTTTTGAGGGCCAACAAACTTGCAAAGAGGTGGAGATGGAGAAACACAAGGAAAACATTCAAAACTCAGGTGAAAGCTCTTAACAACTGATGCTCATTTTCGAAGAGAACCAACCCCAGTTTTCAGATCTTATCCCTTCCACGTAGAACCTGAAAAGCAAAAAAAAAGGGTGCTCCCTAGGAGTGTTGGTGAGCATAAAAAAATCATGTTTCTTGAACTCAGTAGATCACATGTACAGAGAAGTCAGCTTGATAGATGAGTGATTTGTTTATCTGATTTTTCATATTCTTTCTTCAAAACATTCATGCGAGCTTACACCCCTCTAAACAGTGGTCATAAAATGGAATACTAGATTGTCTTGTTGTAATAATATATACTAGATTAGATATAATTCAGTAGAGAAGAAAAAAAAAAATCCAAGTTTAGGTGAGGGTGGAGCTAGTATCTTGTATGTATTGATGTTTGTTCTATATATATTATGCAGTAGTTATGGAACGAATCAGTAGAAATGCAGTCGGTTTTTTTATTAGTGGTATTTTGTTTTATTTATTCAGAGCCTTCTGAATACATATTTCTCATAAAGTTGTTCCAGTTTCTCAAGATATTTAAAGAAGGCATTGTAAAGATTTTTCCAAGAAATTTCTCTTGAATGGAGCTTTGATCATCTCATCTCAAACTACTCGGTTGACCTATCCAAAGTTTAAGAGTAACATCGTTGCACCCTCAGTCTCCATTCATCAACAGGAGATTGAGATTGTAATGTACTTTACTAATTTGGGATGTGTGATTTCTGAGGAAATCTCCCTTTAGCAATGGTGAGACATTGGGAATTTAACTGTTGCCACTGGTTTGTGGTGTTTGATGTTGTTCTCTAAAGATAGATGAGATTTCTTGGAGTGGTGCATGATTCTAGATAACTCTTGTACATAGGTAGCGTTTAAAATTTTCTAGAATTATAGAGAACGATAAAAGGTTCTAGAGAATTCTCATGGTACTTATAAATAGATTATGATCAGTGATCACTGAGCATACACCAAGTAGTTGAGAACTTGTAAAACATTATAGAGTGTCTTTCAAATTTCAATAATAAAAGCCTCATTCTCTCGATTTTGTGTCGTATCGCATTTCTTAGTATAAGAAGCTATGCTTGAGAAAAAATAACTTTAACAACTAAGTGTTTTGGGTTGTCTAACTGTCATACTTAATGTTTTTAAAATCGGATTTATCATTGAACTAAAAAAGTTATTAATTCATGGTTAACTGATTAGACCTACGGTCAAACCATAGTCGGTGATGTCATAAACATTAATTCATAATGTTTTCAATAATTTCATTAATTTATTTAAACTCAAATAAATTTTTTTTAAAAACCAATATAAATTAGAATAAATAAAATAAACATAAAATGAAAAAGTATATATAAAATCTAACAAATAAATCAATAAAAATTTCAATAAATTGAAATTTCAATATGCAATAAATAAATAAGGGTAATAGATTTTAATCAACAAAAATTAAAACATTAAATATTAAAAACACAAAATGCAAAAATATTAAGTATTAAAGTAAAATAAAAAAATGAAAACTTAAATTGTTAAAACTTAAACTAATAAAAACTTAAATGTAAAAACTAAAAACTTATTGTCATAGCCACCAAAAGGTCCTTGTCGGTGGCGGCAAGTGGGTTCGACGGGACCAACATCGACGACTACTGGTTGGGGAGCTGGCATGCTAGGTGGTGGGTGGGGTTTGGGTTTGCAAGCTGGTGGGGCAGGGGAGAATAAAAGTAAAGCTTTTGCAATAATTAAAATGACTTTGTTTCAATGCCATAAGCATTAAAAAACGACGTCGTTTTGATGAGAGAGGGGGGATTAAAACTGGATTGAACCATTCGGTTCAGCAATTAAAACTTGGTCCAATGCCAATCCAACCCTTGGACGACTCAATTGATCAAACCGAATCAGAATCATGATTGGGCAGCGATCGATCTGATCCAATTTTTAAAACTATGGTCATATATATGTGTGTAGGAAACACCTAAGTTTAAATCCATGACAATGACTCAAATCAAGTTCAATAATTTTAGATTTAATAATTTGAGTACCTTTATCAATCAAATTTGAATCTAGGTTGTGTTAACAATTTTAAAGTATTTTAATTTGTCAGTGGTGTTTGTTTTTTTACTTAATTCTAAATAGAACCTTAATGCTTAATAGTATTAAATATTAGGTTGTTTGTTTTTGTAATATTTTATTTCTATTAAGTATTAAAAAGTAAAAAAAACTATTGTGTTATTTTTTCTATTTAGAAAAAGCCATATATTCTGACTTTTTCTATTTAGTAAAAAGTTTATAATAAGTCGTGAAAAAGTAAAAAAACAAACAACCTAAATTCTAAAACTAAATGATTTTCAGCAAAAAGCCAAAAAAACAAACACCACCAATGTTGCATTGGAGGTATATTAAGAAATATCTAAATCCTTGACGATGATAAGAATGAGATTTGACCAATTGAGCACCTCAATGAGCAAAAGTTCCATCAAGTTCCATTAAGCTTTAATGTCAACATTTAAGTAGTTTAATTAGTTAGATAAAATTAGGTTAGACCATTTGAGCACCTTGATTAGCAAAATTTAAATCGTAGTGATTATAAGACTAAAATGAGGTTTGACTATTTGAGTATCTTGAACAAGAAAAAAATCTAAATTTAGGTTGCCTACATTTGAGTACTTTAATGAGATTATATTTTATTCATATTAATACTATGATGCAACCGCAGTAACTTTCCTCTTACGTATCATCTTTTAAATTATATTATTTATTATTTTAGAAAGATAAAAAAAAAATAATAAGTCTTGCATTTTTGGATTTTTAATTATAATAAATTAACAAATTTCTTTCTTTTTGTTTAATTCTTGAAGTACTGTCTAAGATTAAAAGTAAAGTTTGGGGATTCTCATTTATATTAAAATTAGTAACTAATGATACGTTATACGATTTTGAGACATATTTACCATTTAGCCTCATGTTATATGACATGTCTATATTTCATAATTTTAAAATAATTAATTAAAAGTTTTTATTTGATGCGTGGAAACACGTGAGAACTCGATTTGACTCCGAGCTTCCCCACCCCAACATTAGAATAGGTTTCACATTTTCATAGGAGGGCTTGACTTTGATATGATTAGCCTTTTATCCAACCAATCTACCCAAATGGCCCCTCTATTAAATTAGATTATTTAATTGAGGTTGACAATTTTGCTTTGTATACTCTTTGTTTCAATTCTATATGCTTTCCTCGGATTTATTCTACATTTGAAAATTCAGCATCACTATAGGCTCATCTCTAGGACAAAGTAGGTATTGTTGAGTTGTTAGGGGCTAGTGACATATAAAACATATAGTGGATAGATATTTTCATGGGAAAGTTGGGCTGTGGGCTTCCCATCCCATCATAATAGCATTTTCAAAACCCATGAATGACAAATATGACAATCAACTTTTAAGATGAAAAGTTTTATCATTTTTGCCGACTCCATCTTTACCCAACAGCATTCCAACCTCCATATCACCTTCTCTCGTTTGGAAGCTTTCTCTCATCTTTCTTCACTCTCGAAAACTCAAATATCTCATTTTAGTTCAGAAACCCAAATTCAAAACTCCAAAACGATGTCAAAATGCTCTTTCGGCTCGTCTAGGAGACATGGGAGTCCAAGAGAATTCAGAAAAAACGAAATGGAGCTCGGGTGGAGAGAGTGGGTACCCAAAAACCGAAACCCTAACCTCTAAATGTGTCATAGACTCACAAATCTGTGTCCAAGATAGCTCTATTAACAAAAAAATAACATCAAACATCTCTCCTAGACCATTAAATTGGCAAAACCCTTGAAGAATCAGAGGAAATGGTGCAAAAAATGAAGCATAGGTATTGGGTCCCGACGAACCGGTTGACCCGTGACTATACCTTAGGTACTACCTTAATAGCCTTAAGATACTACCTTAATCGACCTTAGGTATTACTTTAGTTAAACTTAGGTATTACCTGTGTGAAGCCTCAAAACTTTATTAATGGATATTACTTACTTCATTTATGACTTTTAGAGCATGTCATTTTGTGATTAATTAGTGTGATTAGTTGATTCAACTTTGGTATTTTGGTAACTGTTTTTTAGGTACTACCTTAATAGCTCTAAGGTACTACCTTAATATATCTTAGGTATTATCTTAATCGATCTTAGGTACTACCTATGTAAAACTTAGGTACTACCTATCTGAAGTCATAGAACTTTATTTGTAGATATTACTTACTTCATTTGTGGATATGACTGTGCTACCTATCTCAAAGGGTCACAAATTTTAAAAGTGTTTCATGAAATTTGCCAAATACCTAATTTTTTTCAAAAATACTTTTTAGGTTAAGAGTGCTTCTTAAAATCACTATTAAACATACTAAAAAGTTCATTTTGTTGTGATTTTAGGAAATATTTTTAATTTTTCTAATATTTGAAATTTTTTATCATTTAAGTATTAAAAATGTTGGAAATATCTTCTAAAATTAATTTGAAACACACTCTAATAAACACTATAAGTGATTTTTTAGATTTTTAAAAGTGTTTTATAAATTTTATCAAATATTTATTTTTTTTAAAAGTATTTTTTTTTACATTAAAAGCGTTTTCTCCTTATTAATTATACTATTCAAAATATTTAGAAAAACTTACATATATATATATATATATATATATATATATATATATATATATATATATATATATATATATATATATATTTTACAGAAATAACTTTCCATACAAAACAAGTCCTCAAAATCACATTTAATTAACAATATTTTGTATTATGTAAAATGGGATTCCTCTCTAAAAATATTTTATTTTTTAAATACTTTATTATACAATTAAATATGCTTTAAAATTCTTCAATAATCATAAAAGTTGGGAAAATTAAAAACCTGCATCAAGTTAAAATTAATCAAGATTTGAAATTCTAATTTATTTAGAATTATCCAATTTACATTTATAAAAAAATTAAAATTCATCTACCAGTCCTTACCTAGCAGTCTAACATTAATCATGGACAACAAAAACCAATGGGTCAAACCGAAAATTTGATCTAATAGGGAGGGTATATTCGTCAAACTATAATTACAAAACCGTTTCGTTGCTGTTCAAAGGGGATGATAATATAATACTGTTGGCCGGCCCCTTTCCTTTGTCTCTGTTGAAGCCTCCACAAAACTAGGGGACTTTTTATTCTTCTCTTTTTTATTTATTTTTTTCAAATCCAAAGAAATTGGGAATTTCTAGGGTTTGATTTCAAATCTTCTCTGAAACCCTAATTTCGATTCTCTCCGTTGATTCCATGGCTTCTCGTCGGCGTATGCTTCTGAAGGTCATCATCCTCGGCGATAGCGGGTGAGTTTTATAATCTCCGATCTGGTTGGTTTGTTTACTTGTTCTCGGTTTGATTGGTGAGTATTTAGGGAGAGAAAGTGGAAGGAACTTTTGCGTCTTTTTTATTATGTTGGTTTGGTTTGGTTTTGTGAACAATGAGGAGGTTAGGTTTCGAATAGATAGGAGTTTTTTTTTTTTCTTTTTTTTTTTGGGGCTAAATAATGCTGAAACAAAAAATTTAGGATTTTGATCGCCATAACCTAATCGTAGGGATATAAGTTACCTTCGGTTTGGAAAATGGGGTAAACGGAAAGAAAAGATAGGAAAATTTTGATTTTCTATGATCTCATGTTGTTTTTTATGCTAAAAAATGAAAAATTGTTCTAAATAAGCCAAATGTTTCTCATAGTGTTGATTGCAACCGGACTGAAGAACTGTGACAGAGAATTTTCGAACTTTTGGCTTTGATGAGTGCTAGTGTTACTGTTTGTTTAGTTAATTATGTGGATTTGTATGCTGACATGTCCTTGTTTGATCTTTTGTAGGGTTGGGAAGACATCGCTTATGAATCAGTAAGTCTATACCCTAGATCTTCAATTTTGTTTTAGACTTTTGCTTGTTTATTTGATAGTTACTCTATTTGACTTTTGTTAACTGTTGTGTTTAGATATGTGAATCGAAAATTTAGTAATCAGTACAAAGCAACCATTGGAGCAGATTTCCTGACAAAGGAAGTTCAGTTTGAAGATAGATTGTTCACATTGCAGGTGAGAGCTGTAATCATATTATTTGGATTTGAACTTCTTCATTTTATTTAATTACTTGATTGCTTCTACCTATGATGGCATTTATGTTTCATGTTATTCAGTAGCATAAGTTAATGTTATTTAGTTCCTCGATTGATTCTGCAAGTTCACCAGTGATAGCGTTAATGTAATGTTATTCAATGGTACACTGTAAAAATTATGTGGCTGAATATGAATTTTCTGTGAACAATTATGTTACAAAACTTTTGCCTTAATTTTGATGCGTTTTTTAATTATAAATAAATAAATATTAGTGAGCCCATTATACAGCCTAAGAATTTGTGCTTTTTTTTAAAAAAAAAAAAAAGTTGCAGTCTTAGTTGCTTTAGGTGTGATATCTTATGATTGCAAAACGTTGGTTGTTGAGTTACCTTCAGAAATCTGAGGGAATATGCTTCATAGAAATACCTGAACATGTTCCATTCACCAGAAGTTTATAAAGATGGCATTATGGCAATGGTACATGTAAATAATTGGTGGTTGTCTGTTGTCAGTTATTATTCTTTAGGGATTTTCCTTTCAGTTATTAGTCTTTAGGGATTTCCAGGTAAGGTTGCTGGTTTGCTAGATGGTTTGACGGATTTGGAGGGATGAGAAAATTTCTAATGTCTACCAAGATCTTCATTTGTCTTTTTCATGTGGATTATTAAAATAACAAGAAGCTTTCTATAGTGAAAAGGAAAAAAAGGTTCACTAAAATCTAGCATTTAAACTGGAAAAGTTTGATATTATGCTATTGCTTGACTCTAAAAGAGAACTATGATGTTTTAAAAAAATAAAGGAAAAATCCACTTACATTTCTATATGGAAATTTATAGAACAAATACCTTTGGGAACTTTAAAAAAGAAAAAAGAAAAACTTTTATTGTGGCTTGTTAGTTTTATCTTTTTCTCATCATGTAGCAATACAGGAGATTGTTATGTAAAACCATCATGGACATGAGATCATTTAAGTTATAAGCATTAGGGATAAAGATTTTAAAGGGATTAAGGATTTGTAGTTATGCTCATTTTATGCATTAATACCGATCTCTAAGGAAAAATTTGTTAGATGGATGTATTTATTGTTTAGATGTCTTGGCATGGGGGAGTAATCATCAACCAAAACAATCATGAGTATGGAGGGGAGTAAGTTATTTTCTTGACACCTAATGATATGCAAAAAGATTTGATTAATGGATCTTCAAATGTGAGAGCCATAGTCATTAAAAACTTAAGATACAATGATAAGGTACATTTTTTTATATAAGTTGGTACATATTGCCATTTCAAATCTCATCTTAGTGTACATTACAATACATGATATTATAGTTGATACAATCATACAAAGATATACACATCTTTAATTCTTTTTTGTAGTTTCAAATAAAAATTATTTTGATTTTTTTTTTCTTCTTGTAACACTTAGTATATCAATTGTATAAAATGTACTTTTAGGGTTAGAAATTGATCATGCAATGGAAAGAGAAATGTAAAATAATATTCCATGAAAAAGCTATATACTTGTTATTAAAGGCACATGTGAAATATTGAAAGTGTATACTTCCTTTGATACTAAGGGTGCAACCCTTTCATTGGCGCTCTTTCAATAGATTTTCTCTTTGCTTATAAAAATATATTAAAAGTGAAGTAAATTTATTCTTGTGATGGAGATACCTGAGAAATGTCATTTTAGTGATTTTAAATGTTGACAATCAAAATGATGTTGAGTGGAAACTTTTACAAAATATATATTTTTTCTTCATAGGAGAGGGAATAATGACAAACATGGAAAGCTGAAACTTTGGCGATGACAATAAAGATATACGTATTAACAAAACAAGAATTTAGATCTAAATATTATTGCTAAAAATCCAAAAAGTTTATTTTTGTGGATTATTTTAGGAACCTGTTTATTGAACTTATATTTTGTTTAACTAATTTAGGACTCTAGTGTCCAATGTTTTTGTATGATATGATATAGTCAACTCTTTATGTCCTTGTATCTCTCATAAAATTGGTTATATTATTCTATGCTTCATGGTTCCAGTGTATATGTGTTTCATATGTGGATGCATATATTTTTTTCCTATTTATTCTCATTATGTAGAAATTTAATATACACAAGACAACACAATAAATGAGATGAAAAAATAGAATAACAATACATGATATGGTTTACAAATTAACTGTGATTAGAGCTATTGTGTATTGGTGATGAAAGGGCCTCACTAATTACCTATTATTGCACCACAACTAAATTATTTCATTACCATGTGTCCGTCTCCTTGTTTCTAAATAAAGTTTTTCCATATATTGTAACATCATTTTTTGATAGGACATATATTGTAACATCATATTGCAGTGATAATTTTAACATTTAACTGGAGTAAAACTCATTGTCTAGAAGCATCAAAGGAGAACATGTAATTAAAACCTTATGTGCTCCTGTGTGAAATCATAACTTGGTTATCTTGATTGTATTCCAATGTAACTAACTAGTTGCAACTGGCATATCACACAGGTGTTTTACATGGGATTCACTTGAACTGTGATATTCAGTGTTTGGTCAAAACAGTAGTTTTTTAGAGATATTTATAACACTATTCCAGAAGACTGATCACAAACTTCAAACAACTTTTGGATTGTAACGTTGTGTGGTGTCTTTTTCTTTTCTTTTTTTATTATTTAATTTTCAATTTGTCATGTTTCTATCCCTATAATACATGAAAGCATTGATGTGAAGTTTGGCCGCTGACCATAAAGTATGAATCCATTTTGTGGTGTCTAATACTTGAACTGTTAATGCCACGTTGAAGTGAGCAAATATCTTTCATTTAATGGCATAGAAGCTTGTTGAAAACTGAATGGTTTTTCTTTAGCTGACGGAAATGATTTGTTTACAATTATTTAAGGACAACATTCTGTTTTTATATATTCAGATATGGGACACAGCTGGACAAGAAAGGTTCCAAAGCCTTGGTGTGGCTTTTTATCGTGGTGCAGACTGCTGTGTTCTTGTGTATGATGTGAATGTGATGAAATCATTTGATAATCTTAACAACTGGCGAGAAGAGTTTCTGATTCAGGTAATTTTCTTTCATACTCTCTTCTGAGAATCCTCCCCATTTTATAGAACCAATGACTGAAACTTGTCTTTTGTGGTTTTGGTGTTCAGGCCAGCCCATCTGACCCTGAAAATTTTCCATTTGTTGTATTGGGGAACAAGATAGATGTTGATGGTGGCAATAGTCGCGTGGTAAGATGGTTTTTCATCCCCTATTTGTAAATTTTATAGACTTCCTAGAATCATCCGGGCTAAAAGGTGCTCTGGTTTTTTTGGGATGTATGTGTAGCTGTTTTTCCCATTAACATCGGGGCTCATGGATCTTATGTTTTGGTTTCAGGTGTCTGAGAAGAAAGCAAAGGCATGGTGTGCCTCCAAGGGCAACATTCCTTACTTTGAGACCTCTGCCAAAGAAGGGTTTAATGTGGAAGCTGCTTTTCAGTGTATAGCCAAAAATGCTCTCAAGAATGAACCTGAAGAAGAAATGTGAGTTTGATTTTTCTCCCTTTTTCTAATAGGATGAAAATTGAGTAGTTTTTATACACCTGAATTTTATTCTGTTGGTGATTCTGTGGTTATAACTGGTTAAACTGTATTAATTAGAGGTTTTGAGAAGAACAGTGTTTAAGAGGGACTACACTGCTTTTGCCCTAGGAGGTGGCTCCTATTGAGAGGGAGGGCACTTGGGGTGTGGAAGGAGGGAGGGAAAGCAGTGGCCTTCCCTTTTCTTACCATAGAGTTGAGATATATCTATGTCCAGTTCGGTTTTGCCCACAAGTGCAGGACCATCAAACTGTTCAAATACGATGGCCAAAGTATGGAGCAGAAATGGTCTCCCACCTAAGAAAGAGCTCGTATAATGTTTTTTCATTAATTGGTGGTGGCTGCACAAATAGTAATTGAAATGCAATTGTAGTTAGTAACTTGTTGTAGCAGGGCTATTTTCTGAATAAAGGAATTCCAGACATTGTTTTAGAACCCACTCCTGTTATTTTATCATGAAGAATCAAATTTGTGCTTTGGAGCTGCTACATTGCACTCTTGTTAAGAATTAAAAAATTTAGAGTGCATTTGGAAGTGATTCTAAAAATTGTTTCTAACATTTCACTTAAATGATGAAAACTTTTAAGTATTAAAAATATTAAAAACATTTTTTAGAATCATTACCAAACAGTGCACCATCACTTCGAATTGTACCTTTCCATTAAGGTTCTCTAAATATTTAATACATAAATTTTGGTGGGGATTTACAGCTTTATGGAGTAACCAACTGATTTTTTTTCAATGTTTGGTGTTTTTTGGTTGATGATGGAAGATATCTTCCGGACACCATTGATGTTGCGAGTGGAGGGCGGCAGCAAAGATCATCAGGATGTGAATGCTAAGGAGGAGTTCCCTGGACTGGGAATGAGAACTGTCATCCACGTCTCCCCAATTCGTTCCTGCAGCAGTAACAATAATAATAATAAAAATGTCGTCAAGGGTTACGAAAGTTGCAATGTGTATTATATAAGTGGGCAGGGGAAGGAACTACTGCTTGATTTTTATATTCCAGTTGTGTTTTTTCCGTCCTTGCATGTATTCCATTTTCTTGTACTGTGGTTTCATCCCTTTGAATGCTATCTTGTGCGCCTAGTAGATGAACTCCCACTCTTTGCTTTCTTCCTCTCTTCTGCAATTGTTCCACAAAAAGCCTCATCCTGCAACTCACGCTTATTTGTTTGCCTTTTAAGATAAAGCAAAGTAAAAATTATTTTTAAATGAAAAAAATATATATTTTTATATTTTTTCTGAAAATGAATCATACTCTACCACAAATTTTCAATAATGTAATTTTAACGGAAGGCCCACTATTGGTTCCTATAATTTGATAACCCAAATGGAAACGACGTCGTTTTTGCCAGGTGGACAGAACAAGGCACGTTTCAGTCTGCAGAAAGGTTGGATTCACCCATTCTGCAACGATACACGGATAAACGAACCCTCTTCGTTTCTAGGGTTAGGGTTTGGGAATCAAAATGGAAGCTGCGAGAGGAGAAAAAGATGGTGGATTGCTACGCACACTTCGACCACCGCGTCTCGAAGACGCCGGTCTGGAAGACTGCGCCCTCCCTCCTGATTCCATCAAAGAAGCCTTCCTCAAAGCTGCCACCGCCGTCCGATCACGGGCCGGCTCAATCCTCACTACCGATAACGACGAGGACGATGATGACTGCCTGAATGGCCCATGGCCCACCGCCACAGGCAAGTCCGACTCTCTGCCCGGAATCTCGCCGGAAGGGGAAACCCCAGGCGCTTGTGGCAACCAGAAAGGGGGAGGCATCCCGGGGGTGATGGGAGACGAGGTGGGTGCCGGCGTCACCGATGCGACAAAGGCGGAGGAGAAGTCAGATAAGGTAGTGGGAGGTGAGTTGCGGGAGGAAGGAAAGGAATGTGTGGATGCATTGCAGGGTCTGAAGATCGGAGAGAAGGGTAAAAGCGGAGTGGAGGAGGAAGAACCTGATAAACCCGTACTAGGGGCAGACTTGATGTGAAATTCTAGACTCTCCAATCGTGGAGAGGAGGGGGGTGATGGTTTCTGCTATGGTTTTCTTTGGGGCAAAGGAATTTGGTGCGTATTATGATGAGATTTTGAGGCTTTTGTTGTATTATTTTCCTTGTTTTGGGTTATGATTTATTGTCAGGGCTATACATATATATATATATGAAATAATTTGATCTTAAATGAGTGAAAGTATTTAAAGTTTACTCTTAGATAGAAAGTGCTGCCTTGGTTGTCATGTAGTGTAATATACTAATCTCTACATAACCATGATTCTTCATATGAAAGCAATCTTTCATAAACATATTCATATATATTCAGTGTCTTTTTGATGATTTTTTTTTTTTTTTAATTCTTTCTAATGCACAAAATTTTGTTTATATACACACAAGTGCGAAATTTACTTGGTCTCACTCGAGTGAGAACGAGGATCACTTTGGAACTATGGGAGAATGGGCATACGATACAACCAACTATTTAGTCTAATTTGATCAACCAATCGTAGAATCCTTTGAGATAAAAGATATTTTTTTTCAATTTGATTGAAGATTTCAAAAAAACAAATATAATGAAGTCATACAAAACTAGATTCTACATAAATGATACTACCAACTCTAGTAAATGCAAAAGAAATTTGTCAAATTTTAAAGGCACTTACAAAAATTGGTCTCACATTAAAATTATGAATGAAAGTCATGTGAAATATCTTTACAATATTTTTATTTTTTATAATAAAAGAAAAACATATATTGAAAATACTTTCGACTTTCTCCTTTAGGTTGCATCATATCATTATAAAATCTATTAAGTTATATGTTGTTGTGAACTAGAAATTCGTTGACCTAAAGATGGTTATGTTTTGGTATGATTGATTAGGTCCCCCGAGATCTTCAAAGATTGTTATCTTTACAATATTCCATCTTTTAATAATTGCAGTGAATTGAATATTCCTTAGTTAGGTTTTTCCTATATAAGTTTTTTTATTGAGCATATTCTTTTAATGCGTTGGACATGCGAAGGGCGATATTGTAAATACGATGGGGAATAAGCATCACATTAAAATTGATAAATGAAGAGTATGAATTAAAGTTCATTCATGGACTTCCATTTGCTCATCTTAAAGAGGAGTATTAAATGAAATTCATTTGTGAAGCTTATAAAAAAACTTATCATCCTTTGTGTAGTTATTTGTATGTTCTCTTGGCTTGTATAACTTTACGTCTTTTTTTTTTAATAATAATAATAATATATAGAATTATTTAATTAAAATGGATAAAATGATCCCAAATTTGCAAATCTCTCTTTCATGTTTGAACTTGAAAAGTAGCTATTTTTTTTACATAAATTCCATTCAACATTTTGATTATTTACATATAAGATTCATAAGAGTTATATTTACAAGAAAAAGACAAGTGTATTTTTATAAAAAATGAGTATTTTTGTGAAACCAAATATCGGGTAATCTCAATTTTAATGATAATAAAATAATGTTTGAATTTAATGATTATATTCAAGTTTGATAGGCAAAATGATCCCCTTGGAGCCATTAATGAGAAGATATATGGAGTAAACAAGGAAGTCGAGAAGAATGAAGAAAAGGTTTATTAAGTTTATCATTAGAATATTTTATGTAAGATAGTAAGTGTATTAAGTTAAGATTTGCATATTTTTGTTAATCACCAAAATATTCGTTCATAATTTTTAAATTGGTTTTATATTTTTATAATTTAGATGAAAATTATTCACGATGGAAAGACCTACTTAGCCTAGCACTAAAACATCAATTCATAAGTTTTATGTAAGATGACAAGTGCATTGAGTTAAGATTGCATATTTTTTTATAAGCATCAAGACAATCATCCATAAGTTTTTAATTGGTTTTATACTTCTATCATTTGGATGAAAAATATTTTGAGGATGGAGAAACCTACTTAGCCTAAGTGACTACTTTGAATCTCAAGCTTTTCATGAAATTTTTTAAAGATTTTATAAAAATATTATTAACTTAATCGAAGTACTTTAGACTTAAAAAATTATTAAAATATTAGTTAAGGCTTTGTTAAAAAGGGGTCAACAAGTTCAAAAAAAAAAAAAAAAGAATTTAACCCAAAAACATATATGAACTTTAAAAACTATTAGATTAGAGCATATGTAGATAACCAAATAATCATTCAGTTGTCTACACTCAGTCCACATTGGAACAAAATGACTACACGAAGCAAAATGAATGTCCACATGGATGACCATTTACCCTAAGAAGTGATTTTTGGTTACTAGAAGTCATATGGCTTCCACCTAAACGATCACTTGGCAATGTGGATGATCATATGAACGTCTACATTTGTTTTTTAGTCTCATGGTTTGATGCACCTCGTTAAATACTCTAACAACTATTATCTACATGACCACATGGTTGTTTGGTTTTGAGAGACTTATTTTTAACATATGATTTGACATTTTAACTTCTTCTTAAGAGTTTTGTACTTCGTTTACTAATGTAAGAATAGTTCTAAATTGTCATTCAATCATTTCATGAGCCTTATAATAATATTTTGAATGCATTCAACTCAAACTTGCATTTCATTCTTAATGCACCTTATCAATCTTAATTTCTTTTTTATCATTAAGAAAAAAAATTCTAAATTAAGAATTGATATTAAGAAATTTATTTTTTGTAAACTTTGTGAGTTGAATTCAAGCGTGAGGTATCACTTGAGAAGAAAATCTAAGTACTCATTGGAACCGTTTAATCCAAGTAAAAAACTTGAAGACTTGATTTGAAAGCTTCGACATAACAAAACCTCAAGTTTTGGATTTAAGTTAAAAGAAGATGGATGTAGATCGAGATTAGTTTGAACCATTATAAATTTTGAATTTGCATTTATACACAATTATTTCCGGGTAACTAAAGAAAGAAAAAAAAAGAGTGAATGTAGTCCAAAAGTTGGGAAAAAGGGCCAATGGATGGGGCCTGGAGGATCATGGGAGCCATGGCTACAACTCAACCTCTGTTTTGGATAAGGTACAGCTATCCCTCTGGATCTCCACTTTGTTTCAATGGACTTTTAAGTCGTGGCCCACGCCTACGAATTCTGATCCATGGTCTTCCAAAATTTTCTTACACCTTTCCTGTCAAGTATTGTTACAGGGGGCCGATTTCGTTTTTTAGGTCGGTCCGGTGATCTACGACTGACTCTTGTGCCTACTTCGCTTTCGGGGGTTGGTTCACAGGTACAATCATTTGAGGGTTGGTCAGTTACTATTTGGAAGACTGTAATTTTTTAATGGTCATGAAAAAGTTCAACAACCTGTTGATAGTTTAACATATTTTTTTATTGTTATTGCAGGGCTTTGAAGTACAAGATGATTTGACTCAATGGTGTTAATTAAGTGGTATGTGGACTTTTGTTTAATTATACTAAAAATAAACCTAATTTATAGGTAAATATTATAATTTTTTATAAAAAAATACTTACTTTATTTTACATATGCTAGAAGAGAAAAGTTTAAAATAATTTTTTTATTTAAATTATAAATATATTATATATATATACACACATACAATGAATAGGAAAAAAATTTTCATTAATAGATAATTATTGTCCCGAGTTAAGTAATGTCATCTTTCCATCAAACCTTCCTTTTTAATAGTTTTCACCTCTTCGTTATTCACATTTTTAAGTTATTGTGAATTGGATTTCTTTGGTCTTAGTCATAATTAAACATCGTGTTAATATCACTATGTGATTTGGGTTATTTCGGATAGAACCCATTTGATGGGTACAAATTCCCTGCATGAACGAAACTATAAACTATAAATACTAGAATTACCCTATAATTTCTGTCGAAGAAGCATTTTCTTTTGGATTTTCTGATTTATCATATTTATTTATTTTATTTATAATGATAATTTTTAAATGATTTTAAAACTAGTAGAAAGTAGAAACTGCACCCATCTTTTTAACTTATTGGGTCAGATTGGATCAGTTCACTTGGACCCAACCCCAGTCCTACAGAATCAGTCAAGAATGAAAGAGAATAATTGATGAGTGTCAGAATTAGAGGGTTGTCGGACAGGTATGGATACGCAAGTTCAAGAAGAAGCTCCCCTCTGGGCCTGACAAGATCATAGTGTGGGGTTAGGGTAAACCCAACGTGACAAGTGGCAACAACTGCTGTGCTTCTTTGAATCTTTGTAGCCCACTCAAGCAGTCAGGCGGCAGTCTTCTCTTTATCTGCATGGCCGGTAACCGGCAGCTATAGATGTGAAGTGGCAGGAAAAAGTAATAAGAAACAAAACGCAAACACACAAATTTACGTACAAAACCCTACACGATAAAACCAGAGAAAAAGAAAATCTATTATGCCAAAAATTATTATAAGAAGAGAGAAATATGAGCTGCTATCATATAGATATAAACATCATAACCTTAAACCTTATATATCATCATATATATATATATATATATATATATATAAGAGTAATTAATAAAGCACGGGATCAAGCTTATCGGTTTGATCCCTCTACTATACCATAGACCCTAAAAAAAAATTCATAATCTTACCTTTACCATATACGTCGCACCACAAATTTTTTGAATATGACCAAATAAAATTTGAGTCACCAAATTCTAACAATAAGTAAACCTAATTATAAAAAAAATAAGATGAAAAAGAATCCATAACTAAATATATCCGATTATGACTAAGAATGTCGTATTTTTATATTTAGTTTTTAAATAATTTTTTAATTATGACTTTTATAAATAATATTCTTTTAAGAGAAGACTCGATTACAACTCCCCCAACACCTAAATTATTGACTTCATCATGAAAGACGACCTATGGTCCCATGCAAACGTGCATCACAATTTGAAAATTTCCCCTTGTGCTTCAACCCAACCTTTCCATAATTGACATACCCTGAGATCAGCTTCTCATCCACCAGTCATACCCTCCATTCCAATCTTGTCATATGGCCTGCCTTCAAATTTTGGTCCTTACTTTTTAACATCATCAATCTAATAATGTTCCTACTTCAACTATCATGATATAACTTCTCCATTAAATTGCAATCATTATTTTGTTTTTTATTGACCTAAAAACTTTATGTTATAATACTTATCGACAATTTTGCATCATTTTTATTAGAAATGATAATGAGGAGAGCATAAAGATTAATGTATTGAAAGTATTCAAGCAATTTGATTACCTTGATATGATTGTTTGGATCATATGAAATGTTTGAATTGTGATCGATGTGATCATGATATTCGGACCCTACCCTAAGAAGGTGCTTAATTATTTGCATATCACGTGGCTAATAACGAATACTTTTTGTCAACTTTTATTGTGTTTACATGTGCCTACCAACTTCCATTTTTTGTTTTTGATGTCGAATGAATATCGTAACATTGATTGAAAGTGAGAAATTTGTCTTTTAAAGTAAAATGTTGAATATGGAGAGTATAATTTTGAAAAATATGGTGAGATGAATAGAAAATGAGAAGGTAAAATGTATAGTAATTATTAATTAAGGTATAGAGTATATTTTTGTAGTACCTACTGAAAATATATCTTCAATAGAGAGTGGTGTCATATGCATATTTTAAGATTATGTTTGGTTTTAAGAAAACGTGAGGGAAAACGAAAAAGAAAGAAAATAAAAAGAAAAAAAAAGTGAAGGAAAATTTAAAAAATAGATTTAAAATTAATAAATTATTTCATATGTTACTTCAAACTTATTTAACTTGTTTTTTCTTTTCTATATAAAAATTAAATAATTTAAAAATATATAAATTTTTAATTAATTTTAATTATATTTTATTTTCTTTTGAAAATTTTATATTGAAATAAAATATGAGAAAATCATTTTTTTCCTTATTACTTTTCGGGAACCAAACATAGCATAAGTCTTATTACTTCATACTTGAATCTCAAATTTTATACGAAGTCTCATTCCATTGTACAATGTTATTATCTTTGATATCTTTACTTCATTTGTTTGTATGGTTATTTTATTTTTTGACCCAATAATCCAATTTATTTACATCATAATATCATATATTTGTAACTTCATTCAATGGCTCAGATTTCACCATACGTTATTAATGACCAAATTTAAAGCTTGAATAATTGAGGAATCTAAATTCAATGAATCCTCGTACATTTTTAATTTATATTCCCCACCAACTTTTTTTTTTCTAAAAAAAGAAATAAATTATTGAAAGGGAATATTGATTGTTAATTAAATTTAGCCTGAAAAGTCAATGTCAGTCCAAATTCAATTTTGGTAGCACATTTCGAACATTTAATAATGGACTTTAAAAATCATGTCATTAAAGGACAGAGGTATTTTGAGGACCATGTGGTCCATATCCACCCCCTTGAATTTCCTTGCAAATTGCAATAAAAAAATATATGCAAACTACATTTTTTTTTCTTCTCAATTATTGGATCAAAGTCATTAAAATTTGTGGATGATAATCTTAAATGTGTGGTGATCCAGCCGCCATAATAGTATGATTAAGACATAGTAGAGTGAAAATTAATTTTTTAATCATAGTATATAATTCACTAAGCTTTTGAGTACAAGCAACCATTTTGAATATGATTTAGAAAAAAAATTGGGGTGACCAACCCTTTACTAAATAAATAAAAATGGATGGTTGATGCTTTGGTGTGCCAAATCAAAGTATCTTTTAAGTCTTACCTACCACATTATTGCTTGATTTTACCCTTTTTTTTATTTATTATTATTAGTGTAGGTGAAAATTAATAAATTAGGCCACTATAAAAATACTTCTAAAGTTGGAAAAGCAATATATTGTTTTTTTTCCTTATTTTGAAAGTATGATTAAGTATCAAAAAGTTCTTTTGCCATAATGATTTTCAATTATAGGCAAGAGATTATATATATATATTTTAGGTGTGTGTAGGTGAAAATTAATAAATTAGGCCACTATAAAAATACTTCTAAAGTTGGAAAAGCAATATATTGTTTTTTTTTTTCCTTATTTTGAAAGTATGATTAAGTATCAAAAAGTTCATTTGCCATAATGATTTTCAATTATAGGCAAGAGATTATATTCTTGTGAGTAAAAAAGGGTGATTTGGTGTGGTGAAATTGAAAATTATTTTCAATTTTTTAAAATTTAAATAGAACATTATTAAAGTATAGATTTATTTGAAATTATTTCACATGGACAACCGAGAAATAGTGCCAAATATGAAAATAATTATTATAATTTCTTCCATATTTTATTTTATTATTTTTCTTTTGCGGGTTGGTGGGATTGATGGCTAAATTAAATATAACCCAAATTAAGAAATAATTAACATAAGTTCAACCTAACTCAACCTCTAACTTAAAGTACTCAACTCAAGTTCTACTTAGTCTCATTTTTTTAAATTCGAGTCGGCTTCGGATTGGTCGAGTTAGTTAGATTGATTGGATTACAATATTAAAAATTCATTCATAATGATTTTTTTTTTTTTAAATCTATATATTTATACCAAAATTTAAATAATAAATAACACAAAATTTAAAAATAATAATAATAAAAAAAGTAAAAATAAACTTATGTATTTAAAAAAAATGAAAAAATATATAATATAATTATAATTTAATATTTTTCAAAAAATAAATATTATCATACAAAATAATAAATATTATAAAAAGATCAAATCCGATTCGAATTAAACTCATATCATTGGAATATTGGTCCAAGTTCAACGTAAAATAAGTTCAAATTAAAAAAACTTAACTCAAACTCAATCAGAATAATAAAAATACCAGATTGGGTGGATCAATCCGTCCAAGTTGCAACCCTGATTTAAAATGAGATAATTTTTTTTTCTTCCCTAAAATCAAATACATCAACTTGGATAACTCCTAAAATCAAGTAAATTTTCTAATTCTCTTTTATAATTTTGGTTATTCTATTATCTTATCATAACAAATTTTGGAGAAGGGTAATCTCATTTTGAAAAAAAAATGAATATTAATAAAAATTATTTGTAATATTTTCTCTTCAAGCTGACATAGATGTGAACAAATTGCCAGGTGTCAGCAGAAATAATAAAAATATTAAAAGACACCGGCAAGGAAATGGTGGAGAATTGAAGGCTACGTACTGTGGTGTTGAGGGATCACGTGATCCACGTGCTTTTGTTTTTGGTTTTCTGTTTTTGTGTTTTTTGTTTTTGTTTTTTTACTTTAATTATTTTTGTTATCTCAAGAACCCACGTGCCATAATGATACCATTTTGGTTTGGGTTTTGGATGTGTTTGCTTCAATTCACATTTCTTTCTTGCTTTTTTATTTATTTATTTTATTTTGGGTTATACTTTACAGCTGCAAATCTCCACCAAATCAAAGACAATTTATGTGGCATTTGTTAATTTAATAAGTTTTTTTATTAATTGATTTTCTCGTCTTAAGTTATGAACAGAACCATGAACACGAGAACTATTTTTTTCTTATGATACAAGAATCTTGAACTTCATTTCTATGGAGAAAAATATGAAAAACTTCGAGAAAATATTTTTTTTTAAAGAATTTATTAACTCTTTATAGATTTCGTAGGTATTATTTACCTTAATATTTTCTTATTTTTATATATTAATTTTTTTTCAAAATTATTAATTTCTTTTATAACAAAATCAAATATAAGGAATTTTATCCTTTATTTGGTACTTTGGTGGAACAAACATGACCTATGCCATTAGGGAAATAATGGAACATTTGTGTATATGCTCATTTAGGCAAACATGAAAAAGTATGAAAGAAGGGCCAAAATATGAAGGAATTTAATTAAGTTGTCTTGTTTAAATCATTACAAATACATGCTAATATATGAATAATTATTGAATTAAGCTTATTTTCTATTCTCTTCTTTTATTTTGGATTGACTTCTTAGAATTCAAAAACTATTTTGTTTTTAAGTCTAATAAAAACTTCTATATTTATTTAATTTCATTGAAAGAGGTTATAACTTAAAAAAAAAAAAAATCTTAATATAAAAGTTGGGAAAATATGAAAGCCTATTTGATAACCGTTTTCGAAAACAATTCTAAAAAATAGTTTTAAAAATTGTTATCTGATTTTTGTAAAATAAAAATTTGTTTGAAAATGTAAAATATTTTTAACTTATTTTTACTATTTTTAAATATATTTTCAAAATAATTTATATGTTTAATATTTTATTTTTAATCATTTTACATACTTATATAATTATTTCTTAAAACAACCTAGTAAAACAAATGAAAACAAAAATAAATTTTTATTTTTAAATATATTTTAACAACTTATAGTAGAAAGTTTATTTTGACTTAGAAGTTATTTTATATTTAATAAATTTTTTATAATAATAATACTGTCGTTTAACACATTAATTAATTTTCAAAATTGTTACATGCATGGTAACTTTTATTCCAAAGTCGTTTCCCATTCATTCAATTATGTTGTTAGGTTAAAAATAAGGTTCCAAACTTCCGACTAGATTTTGAAAATATATTTAAAACTATGAAAATCAATTTTAAAATGAAAAAAATCACATGCAAAACTAGAAAAATTTGAATTATAGCGTAGCTTGGTTGAAATAAATATCCAGGCGATGATGGCAGAGAGACTCAGAGACAGGGACAGCAGTCATAGGTTTAGGAAGGGAGGGAGAGAAAAGGAGAGAGGGAGAGAGAGTGACAGCTGACAATAGAGGAAAATGGTGGGAGGGGATTAGAGAGGGGAAGAAGACAAAGATCGGGGGAGTTCAAGAGAGAGAGGACAAAGAGGCCAAGAACTCCCAGAAGCTCCACCACAACCACCTTCCCAACACCTTCCCACCACCTTCCTCACCACCTTTCTCACTCTCCCCATCTTCTACATTTACTCCTCCCACTCCCCCATCCTTTGTCCGGATCACATCTCTCCTTCTCTCTAAGTACAGTCTTCAATCTTCACGCCCACTCATTCATTCTCCTGTCTGTCACCCCCTAACCTTACCCACCAACCGTAGCTCCCTCCGGCTCCTCCGAGTTCGACTCACCCTGAACTCGGTTGCCAGCCCAGGAGTTCCACCCTCTTAACTGCTTTTTTCAGCTACATTTCTTTTGCAAATTTCAGCTCAACTCCTCGTTTTTGTTGGTTTTCGTAAAACACTGAGTCGACTCAGTCGAAGCACCTATTGGGCATTGGAAACTTTTAGCTGTGTAGCAGTAGCTAGAGTTTGAAAAATTTAGCTATTTTTTGGGTGTGGGGTTGAGGAATTTGTTGATTTTTGTAGTGAGAGAAAAGAGTGGTGGGGAGTGAGGAATCCGATGGCTGGGATTGGGTCGAAATGGTGGGGTTTGAGAAGAGTGGCGTTGATTCTGGTGACTTTTCTTGGTGTAGCTTCAGTGCTGGTCTCAGCAGAACGAACTTTGAAGCAAGAAAGTTCAAGTCATGATGGGAGTAGAGAGGTTGAGCCCGGTTTGATGACCAAAATAGTGAATTTCTTATGGGACCCAAACCTATCGGCATATGAACATGTGTGGCCGGTAAGTTGCAAAAATTTCAGTGTTTTTGAGACTCTAACCCTCTGTTTGGTTGCTGAGAAAACCCTTGAGAAGGAAAGAAACAGAGAGAGAGAAAGAGGAAATGTTGAACGTTAGACAAGAAAAGGGACATAAAATTCACATCAGCTAACTCAAATTGTACTGGACCTGGACTTGGTTCAGTGAAGGATTTTGTTCTATTGGATCCAAAAATTGGAGAATCTCATATTCAAAGCTTTAATTCCTTTTCTTTTTATTATTTTTCCCAGAAAAACAAGGTGCTATATTGTGAAGAAGTACTTATGATTTGTGAAATTTGGTTTCACAGGATATGAAATTCGGCTGGCAAATTATTGTTGGAACAATAATTGGATTCTTTGGAGCAGCTTTCGGAAGTGTAGGAGGTGTTGGTGGGGGTGGCATTTTTGTTCCCATGCTTACTCTGGTTATTGGGTTCGATGCAAAATCATCGACTGCAATTTCGAAATGTAAGAAATGGATCTACTCTTTTCTTTCAATGAATTCTCAAGATATTTTGATCATCTTTTACATCAGAGGAGGTAAGCTGGGTTGATTTCATAATCTGAACCAGAACTTTGGAGTTGACTTTTTTTCTTTGTTTTTTTGGTAGAATATGATTGATTTTTAAATGGGGTTGTGATTAAGTTGGATAAAAGTTTCTGTGATTTTCCTTTTGTATCGGATCATTCATTTTTCAACCTCTGCTAGACAATGCCTTGAGGATGATTGTATTTCTGTTTGTTTGATCAGGTATGATCATGGGTGCGGCAGCCTCGACTGTTTACTACAATCTTAAGCTGAGGCATCCTACACTTGACATGCCTATTATCGACTACGATCTGGCACTTCTATTCCAACCAATGTTGGTGTTAGGGATCAGTATTGGAGTTGCTTTCAATGTGATTTTTGCTGACTGGATGGTTACTGTCTTGCTAATCGTTCTCTTCATAGGTAATATGATTGTATGGAATTATGGAATTAGTACTCGCCGCCTTTTCCTGTGTTATTCTTGGGCAATCTCCTTGATGGGTTGTGGTTATTTGCAGGCACATCAACTAAAGCCTTCTTCAAAGGTGTAGAGACATGGAAAAAAGAGACCATAATAAAAAAGGTTTTCTATATCTTTATTCATTCTGCATGTTGAATCAATGTATGCTCTTGTTTGAGTTGAACGATACCTTACATCACTTGTCTCTCTTGCATCTGATTTTTCAGGAGGCCGCTAAACGCTTGGAATCAAATGGTGAGTTGCTAAACAATTTTATATGTTTGCGGGTTTACTAATTTTGTATGAACTTACAGAATGAATCTGTGAAAATCTAATCATCTTTTGTTTACTAATCAGGTAATGGTAGTGAAGATGGGGAATACAAAGCTCTACCTGCAGGGCCCAATGATGGCACTCAAAGGGACACCAATGCACCTAAAGATAAAGAGGTAAGAATGACAGAGTTGATTTTTGGTGTTCCATGGTTCTCAGGACTGACTTTTGTAACCTCCGCAGGTCTCTATTATTGAGAATGTGTGCTGGAAGGAACTTGGTTTACTCTTTGCTGTCTGGGTCATAATCCTTGGTCTGCAGATTGGCAAGGTCTCGATTATTGATAGCATGTTTTAGTATTTTTACCCTGTTTTATGCATTTAGGTGATGAACTGATGAGACCATTGTATGTTGGACACAGAACTACACCTCAACTTGTTCAGCTGGATACTGGACATTAAACCTGCTGCAGGTAAGTTTCATGACTATGATCAGAGAACAGTCAGATCAGCTATGTGCTTGATCTAATTTTCTTGAACTCTGGTTCCAAAGCATCACATTGAAAGTTTTATTTTATTTTTTTCATCTTTCAGGTCCCTGTGGCTGTTGGAGTATCGGGATATGAGGCAGTTTGCCTGTATAAGGGACGAAGAGTGATTGCATCCAAGGGAGAGGAAGGCACAAACTGGAAAGTTCACAACCTTATCTTTTACTGTGGTGTTGGTGTTCTGGCTGGAATTGTTGGTGGGCTGCTTGGTCTTGGTGGAGGATTCATCCTGGGTCCACTGTTTTTGGAGCTGGGAATCCCTCCTCAGGTTCATTTCTTACTTCCACTCAAAGTTAATAAAATTATGTGATGTTAGGTCCGTCTTGGTTTGAATGCTCACTGAGTTTAAGCCGTGAACATCCCATCAAGCAAGCGATTCCTTAAAAAGTATTGAAGTAAAAAAAAAAAAGGCCATTTGGCTGTTGAAAGAGATTAAAGGAAAGGTATCTCTGGATGCCCCATGGGAATTGGGTGACAATGGAAAGAATGGAACTGTTCTTTTCATGAAATCCTATAACCATTCCCACACTACTACTTGTGGTGATAGATCCTATTCCTTTCAAAGCCTCCATTCACGGTCATTGAATGCTTGACGTAAACTGAAGCATGTAAATTCCGTGAAAAAACTAAACACAGTATTAAACTATATTTTCGTTTTCAATTCCAGCTCTGAGAAAGGACACTCGAAATTGACATTTATATTTGTTAATTTACCCTTTAGAAGTTAATTTTTTTTACATTGGGATCGCTATCAAATCTCCCCCACCCCACATATTCTATTACATCTTGATGCGTATATTATATTACAACTTGGATCTATACAATCATGCTTGAATTGATTAGAGGTGAGCTTACTATGCAGGTGTCAAGTGCCACTGCTACCTTTGCCATGACATTTTCCGCATCCATGTCTGTTGTGGAGTATTATCTTTTAAAACGTTTCCCAGTTCCCTATGGTACGTCGTCCAGCCAAATCTGGTTTATGCTTTAAAAATTCAGCCATGGCTTATTAAAAAAAACCCAACTCGATTAAGCAATGGGAGCGACTTTCTTCCCTTTTAGTTAGTATTTCTTTTGTCAAATTTGGACTTATGTTTATCATTTTCCAATTAATCATGCAGCCCTATACTTTGTTGCTGTGGCAACTGTTGCTGCATTTTTGGGGCAACATGTTGTTAGGAAGCTGATTAACATACTAGGACGAGCATCTTTGATCATCTTCATCCTGTCCTTCACTATCTTTGTGAGCGCAATCTCACTAGGTAAGCATTGGTTCTATATATACGCAATGTTGCAGATTCTTTTATAAGTAGTACTTCCATTTCTAGATGGAGATTTTTGAAGCTTGGAGGACTTGTGTTTAAGCCTAAGGAACGTAAATTTTCTCTTTTGTCAACAGGTGGAGTAGGCATAAAGGACATGATAGAAAAGATCGAGCAGAAGGACTACATGGGATTTGAGAACCTCTGCACTTACGAGTCTTAAAATCCGCAGTCAACTCCCCGCAAGCTTTAAATTTCTACTCATACTTCTGTATTTAGCTTTGAATTCTTGGGATTAAGGAAAGATTATATGTTGCTCTAGGATAGTAGCTCGTTTACAATTATGCATTGTAATTTACAATTCCTTACCTTTCAATTGAAATTTTACTTTTGCCTTGTTACACTCTCCAACAAAATCTTGCCTTAATTTTCAACTTCTTTGATCAGATTTCTGACTTTAATTTCCAGGCTGAGAAGGTGAATCCTCCTATAAGTTCATTTTGCTTGGTTAGATATTAACAGGCAACATGGTCACCTGGAAAAGTTCAGGGAAAACCACGTTGGCGTAAAGAAAAAATGTTTGAATCCTCGTATGGTAGGGGTTCCGTGTACGAGAAAAACTAGCAAAAATTGTTGTATGAAAACATCAATCAGCAATGTGACAGAGTGTATGATATATTCAAGGTGGTCTTCTTCACTTTTTGGGTTTATTTATATCCGTTTCAGTTTGGATCGGTTTCTGAGAAGTCAAAAGCTCTTCTCTAAATTCAATAAGAAATTTATGATTACAAAAAAACTCGACATAAAAGTAAAAAAAAATATTGTTTCTTATAGAAGCTTTATTTTGATTCATATTTAGTATAATAAAAATTATACTAATATTATCCTTTAAAAATTATGACTTAGATCGTAACACTGATTCTTGATATATTAGAAATTAGGAAGGAATCCCATACGAGGCCATAGTGACCTATTGCATTTTATTTTAAGATTCAAAATATCAAAGAATTTCTAAACCATTTGAGAGAGTAGGCAGATTAGCTCCCCAACCTAACCCCTAGTGGCTAGAGTTTGGAATCCAAATTTCTAACCATATATTTGATGGGGAGACACATGGGAGTCAATAGCAGATCCCAGCAAAGTAGGTGATCCCTATTCAAATTTCATATTGCAGCCCACCTCACCCGGCTCACCTAATGCAAATTTTCACATGTTCATACTTTTCAAAGACTATTAATTTATGAGCAACGTTGACCAACATCAGCCCTCAAGGTGGCCATATTCAGATCCCTTCCTTTGCTATTAATCTATGGGACTTAGTCAATTCTCAATACAGATAAAAATGAGTCAGACTCCTTTTAAAGAAAAGTATATAACTAAACCAGAAGAAAGAGAGGTTAATGATATGGATAAGCTCCACTAGAATAGCTTTGACTGAGAATGGAGTAATTCAAGCACGAGGGTTTGAGACCTGACAGGTAGGTAATTGTCTGTTGCTTCTACCTCAAGAATGTTTGTTTCGTGCCATAGAAGTTTGATTGGGAAGCGTAAAAGAAACAAGCTTCTAGAATTGAATATTCCAAATTAAAAGCCACAATTTCCTTAAAGGAAAAAAAAAAGGTTTTAGAGATCTTTTCAAATTTCTTTTTTCATTAAGGCTTCTTATTATGATAAGAATCAATGGGTCATCCTTTGATTTCAAGGTTGATGAACCGCAGAATACCTTGTTAGCAGTCTATCATCTCTTAAAGGTTATGCATTCTGTACTAATAAGTAATAATGGTTGCATTCAAGTCTCTAATCACCTCACCCCGACCGTCTCCGTTGTTAACCCTTATACGTCAAAGTTTAACTTATTATAAATCAGAGCAATTCAATAAATCTATTTTTCAACTAATTTAGAGTTCGTTTGACAGTGTTTTTAAAAAGCATTTTTATTAAACATGAAACTATTTCACACAAAACTTTTCTATTAAACTCTTTCGGAAGTCATAAGCTCTTTTAACCAATTTAGCCGATGCATAAAAGTCATCATTAAGCTTAAATGTTTAGGTGCCGTAGACTGCTTGTCAAAGTTTCCATAACAGGGTGGCACTGCACCATAAGGATGAAATTTGGGCCTGGCCTTAAGTCAGTCTGAAGGCCTTTCGCTTAGACTGAAATTTGGGGCCAAGACCAAGAGACAAGAGTTTCCCAGATATCATGTCATTATCTATCAATCAACATTCTTAAATTACATATAAATGATAATTAGGTTACAAGAGCCAAAATTTTTAGTCATCAAACTATAGGCAAACTCTGTAGCATTGGTTTCTATCAGGGCTTTGCCTACTCACTGTTTGCAAAACTATCACTTAATCAAGCAAGTTTAGAATAGCTA